>NC_138148.1:23149800-23194800 GCF_964199315.1 Orbicella franksi | reverse complement strand
CACGGAGTTTAGCGAGCGCCACATGTCCTTAGGATTCTCAGCTGACTCAATAAGATTTTTGTAGTGCAATGCCTCCGCTGATTTTATCTTCCTGTTCGTAAAGTTTTTCAATCTATGATACTCATTCCACTGTTCCTGATTGCCAGATCTCCTAGCAACTCTTAATGCATAGTCTCTTTCAGCCATCAGTTCTTTAAGATCATTAGTGATCCAAGGTTTAGAAGCAGGTTTTGATCTAATTCTCTTTAAAGGAGCATGCTGGCTTGTAACATCAACAAAAAGATTATTCCAGGTGACTACAGCATCATTAAAATCGTCAAAAGACTCTATAACACTCCAGGAACGCTAGCAATGTTAGTGACATCATTTAATTCATTATTTGCTAAGTTTTCGGAACGCGTTGTTTCTGTGCAGTTATCTTTTGCTGGGATCTCAGACGAAGTTTCTGTGCAGATAGAGTGAACATATGCAAGTTTATTTAAGCGAATGCTAACTTAGCACTTGTAAAATTAAAAACACAGATGTTAACAGCAGTTTTTTGCTGTTGTCTTATTTTACTTAGACAGGTTTTCCAATAAAGTCAGGTAATACAATCTCAGGATATTTTCAAGTCGATTACTTTAGAAGTAATCGTAAACGAAGAATTTTCACGAGTAAAATTTTGCATTGCATTAAGTCAAAACTCAACTTTTCGAACAATAAATTAGCAATTGACCGCACAAGCAGCAGCATGTCTGTGTCTGTGAATAATATTCAAGCTTATATTTCCGTGCGAACTGGTTTGTTGTTTACATAAAACTGAAACTTGAAACTCATGCAACAGGGAAGAAATTGGTCACGTGCTAGGCAACCAGTTAAAAAGTTGAACCGATTGTTCAATCCTTTCTTCGAATTTTGTGTAAAATTGAAAAGGTTTTTTATATAAAGTAATTTGAAATGGTCCGGACCTTTGCTATAAATTCGCCTTGAATGAGAGAGTTCAATTTTTACAAGTGTTAAACATTGTTGTTTACAAATCACCTGTACTACGATAATAAGCTTATAGTTAATTGGGTCTTTGAAAATATTTCACTCTTCACTGAACATGAATAACAATCGTTCGTTGCCTTCTTTTTTTGAGCAACAAATCGAGAACATTTTGTCTATACAAAATATTTTGAAATGTTTCGACTCTATACATGAAATCGCCTTGAACAAGAGAGTTCGATATTTGCACGTGTTAAACATCGCTTAATCATATTTAAAAATCTTGACACTACGATAATAAACTTAACTGGGTGTTGAAAAGATTTCACTCTTCACTGAGCATGAAGTTAGCCATTCAACATTCCGAAAAGAAATGGTTAAATGACTACTTACCTCTTGACTTTTTCTCAGTCGGAGGTCGAACAGGAAAATATTGCGCGATCGTTCTTTTGCCAGTAGCAATTGCAATTCTGGGAGATTTCAAGATGGGTTTTCATGTAGACCGTCAATCAATTTTCCTTTTGCATTGAATCATGGAGTGATACATGAGCAGTGTCAAGGAAGGAATAAGACAAGGAGATTTTCTTTTTTTTAAATGAATTTCAGTTTTATTTTTGGGAAGGCACATGCAGAAATCAAAGAAAAGCAACTTGCATTCAAGTTTTATCCACAAAAGCCGCATTGAAAGCCCAGAGTTGAACAGCCAGGCAAAGTTGTGCTCACAGGTGGTCAATCTGCCCGGTGCCCAGCCCTTAATGAATCCACTGACAATGTATAATAAAACAGTTATGAGATTCGGTTTTTAGTGATATCCAAAATAATCAAGGTCTCGGTTAGTGTTATCAGCCTTCAGCTTCGGCTGATAACACTTACCTCAACCTTGATTATTCTAGATATCATAAAAACCTCATCCAATAATAACTATTGTTTATAATGACTAAATTATACATATAAACTTACCATATTTGTAGAGCATGGTATAATTCCTGAATGATATACTAATAATATACAGATTTAGGCCAGCTTAAAAGCGTAGCTCCTGTTCCGGGTTGTTCAGAGCCCCACAAGCTAACCCAGGAAAAGGAAGAATTTTGATTTGAGTTTTCAACTTTGCAGTGAGGTTTTCTGTATATTGTTTGGCCTCCTGTTTTGAGTTTTAATAATCACCATATACACAAACCAAAGCAGCAAAAAACATTTGTGGAGAAGAAAAAGTTATAATTCGGTCAACTTTTAATCCTGGGTTAGCGTTAACTGCCTTCCGAACAATCCTGCCCTGTTTTCAACAAGTTAACCTCACATGAGCCCGCAATCCAATCGAAAATCAGCACTTGGTCAGCGGTCAACTTCAAAAACAAGTGTGACCTCGATGAGCTGTAAACTTGAGCCCGCGATATGGTCCCATAATACTGGTCAGCGAATACCTTGTTTTGACAGATGTCATTTGATCATAACATGGATGTCCAATATCAAAGAAGTTTACGGTAAAGCAAGGGTGCATATCTCTGTCAACCTATTATTTGGAGTATGGCCGCCATGTTGTGCGACTCCGTCGCCGTCACCGTCGTGCGTACGCGCCCACGATCAATACCGCTAGCCAGGATAACCATGAGAAAATCAACCCATGGGTTTCCTTTTCTTTCCTATATGAGTATGGGCCTCCGCTTAGCGGCCCTTCGGGCTGCCGGAGCTCCGCTATTATGGCTAACAAGCCAATGAAAACTCAAATTGTATTATGCAATGATCCAGTTTTAAATAAAACTGATTTTATATATGGCTTAACAAATTTAAATAAGACCTACATCATATTAATATATGGTCAACAATGTGAATTAAAACAATAGCAAAGAAATCTTTGTCTAAATCTCCAAATATAATAAGCTTACTTTTGGAACAATGTGATTATGATTTCTAAGTGCAGTAAACAAATGCAAATCAGCTCTACTATGGTAATTTATTTCACTTTTGAATATCTAATTTGGACAAAGAGAAAAGGTGACAGTTCATATTCAAACTGAGGCGAAGAAGCATACTATACTCAAAAGCGTAAAAATATATTCCGCAAATCGACGGCTTTACAGTCAACTGATCGTTGAATGACCTCTTCCATGACTTACAAGTAAACAAGTAATTCCACTATTTCCATCCAAATGTAAAGCGATGAAATATATTACCCTCTTGTTTCCAAAAGTCTTGAGAAGGGGTCTGTAATTTATATTGTTTTCAAACTCAAGCGGCACTGTCTTTGAATTTGTGGTCACCGATGGAGACATTTTCATTTTCTGACGGTTCAAAAAAATGAGTATTGGCTTTTAAAAGTACAGTGGCTCCTGTGGAACCCTCACTGGACACATGCCAAGTCTGTCCTAGCATTCACAAGGAACTTTACTCCCGTTGTCTCAATTTGTCGACATGCATGAACACGTGAAAGTGAAACATCAATTCCAATGGGTTTCGTTATTTGTACTTGATCCTCCATAGTAAAAAAGATGGCGACTGGTACATTAACCCACAGTTCTTAGCGCACGACAACTTTAAAAACGTTTATAAAAACGTACAGAAACGTTATAAAATCTTCAAACCCAGGCTACTCAATGTCCTTTGTACAGGGACAAATCTCATAAACATTTGGCTTTCTTAGTGCCTTATAGGCTGTGTTAGGTTCGCAAGGCATTGTGGTAAAATGTACAGCCGCCATATTTTTTCCTACGGTGGATTACGAAGCTAGATTTTCAACACGGATTAGAAATGATAAGATGCAGAACTCAAGACCAAGCTCAAAATGAAAACTAAAAGCAGGGGAAACTAGAGACCACACTTACAACCGAAATGGCTGACTCAGACTAGTGCGCCAAACAACACAAGACCACACGACAGGCGCTGACTCTCGCAGACAAATAAATAAAACATAGGCACGCAAGACGTGCAAGAGTTATTTGTTTTGTGAAGTCTCGGAGATAAGAGCATTCATGGAACTGTTAACAATAAAGATTTGGTTAATTTGACAAGTTTTTTGGTTGCGATGTACAGCAAGAAAGAAACTGGAAATTTATGATGTACATACGATGTTACATCGGTAATGGTAAGATAGCTAAATAGTAAGCCATAAAATGTTTGACTGAACAAACAACAGTAATCTGACACGTCTCCAGATTAATGTAGATACCATCTTATTTTTTCTTTGATTCGTGCTTTGATAAAAACCCACACTGTAATTGGTGTGACACGTGCATATGCATAACTCCCTCACTCACCAATCACATAGCCCTTCCAACCCCCAAGAGGAATTTTTGCTCAAAAATACTCAAGAGACCTTTTCGCATTTTATACGAGTCGTAAGTTTACCCTTTTTACACAACACAACAACACTACTTCACCGAAAATAGAAAGAAAGAGAAAAACACCTCTCTGACGCATTGAAAGTCTGATTTAATTAAATTGCACTTTAACTTGGTGCCACGCAGTCTTCAAAGAACATTTGAGCAGTTTTGATACCTTTTACCTTTAAAAATATCAGACTGAAAAGAATGTCATAAAATGCCCATCAAATAAAAATAAACTGCTACTGCAGAGACGTAAAAACCGTCCAGAAATGAAAGCTTTTTTTGTTTAATATCCCGTGAACAATAGCCGATAACTTGTCAGCTCTAATTGAATTTACTCCAATATAAAAAACAAAAGTGTTAAGTTACCATTTGTAACTAAAGATAGCAAACATCTCGTGGGAAAGAGTGGTGACGATTCGTCAGCTCTAATTGAATTTACTCCCGTGTGAAAAACAAGTGTCAAATTACCCTTTGTAACTAAAAAATAAAAATGTCTCGATGTATTTACATGCAACAAGAACAAAACAATCGTCAGCTGCACTTACTATTGTAAACGTTAGAACTGTCTCTAAATAGTCTCGTTTCTAAAACATATCCTAAGAACTAGAAGCGACGATTCGTGACCTCTAATTGAATTTGCTCCTTGTGAAAAACAAAAGTATCAAGTTACCTTTGTAGCTAAAAATAAAAATACCTCGTTACATTTGCATACTACTAACTCACGAACTGTTTCAAACCTCAAGGCTCATCTCGTTCGTAACTAAAATCGTCAGCCTAACCCACAGAAAATGTCGAAGTAAGCCCAATATATGAATACTTCCTCCTCTTTTATAGAAGAATAAATATGGCCGTTCTAAACTGTGTCGGGATCAAATCTTCTCACATACCATTTACCTTTACAACAAGAAATCTGATTGGCTGCTTATAGTAGATCCAATCTGATCCGTGTGACATACATACATCTCTCACTCTCTCACTCACTCATCCACTGACCCGTACATAACATACCCGACGTGCCGACTAAGAGGTATTTTTTTTGCAAAAAAAAACAACTAAATAAATAAATAAGTCGGATCATGACATAGTGTGGCGACACACTTCGAGTAAGCCACACAAAAATGCAGTAAAAGACTCAGAGGCATAACCACGAAACAAAACACAACTGCATAGTAAGAAAGGGCAAATGCAACAGAAAACGGAAAAAGGAAAACTTGTATATAATTTTTTCACTGAGTTTAAGGAACAGATTGTCTGAACAGTAGAAATTTATTTCGCATCTTTACACGCGACCTTTTGAGACTCAATAATGGACATACGTAATCTGTTTTTGGTTCAAAGTGTTTCGCATATAGCGTGGGGAATGTCACGTTTTTTTTAAAATATGGAATCTTTTTTTGTTATAAAAAGCAGTTTATAATTTTCTTTTTAACAAAAAAAGTTAAATAACGTCCCAGTTTGCTTGAGCTTCTTGTTACAGCTTTGGTTAAATATTGATACCGTTTAAAAGTAATTAAGAAACAAAGAAATCCATTTTTTTCGATTCTAGCAGTGCTTTTGACGGCCAATGGATTAAAACGATTGAAAAATAAAGAATTCATAATGGTAGTACGCTGTGATACAATAACTGCTTCGTCCTTGACTGGAGTGAGGTGCCCATCAGAGTAGGTGCCCATGATGTTAAGAGCCTATGTAGAGCACTCGAAAATCAGAACGCGGCCCAAACATTAACCCGTATAGCAGGTGTTTCCGTCGTAGAGTGTGAACAAGTGAAGTCTGCTCACGCGAAACTAGGGGCAAGAGCAAAAAAAAAGACGGAATTGGAGGTAACTTTGTCAATATTTTTGCTCTAGACCCAATTTTCGCATGGCCAGAATGTTGAGTGTTTGAACAAGAGCGCTTGCTACTACCGCTTGCTATGCAAGCTACCTAAACATCAAGCACCGCACTCTTATTTCAAGCTCTTCGCCCACGAAGCTCAACAGCGTATAGAAACAAGCAAGGAATATATTTCGTTTCACTTCTACAATACCAGTGAGAATTGAATCAGGCAAAGGCCTTTGCATTCAGATTTAGCTCTGCTAGAGCTTTTTATTCATTGCGTGACAGATTATCTAAAATCCCGGACAAAAGTATTTAGGACACTTAGGCTGGATCACTTATCCCCACCCTCCCCCAATCAATGTTGAAAAATATTACGTTTGTTTCGAGAAAAAAGAAAAAAATTACCTGATTATCGACATTGTAAGTGGGGGGACGGGAGAACTTGCTTGGTGTCCCAATAGTTTTGTCCGGGATTGTAAGTCATTGAATTAATTATGTGCTGTTTTTGTCTCCAGGTGAACGCCTTTTATCGGAGTTTTGTACTTTGGTTGTGTTTATAGTCTGAGGTGGCAAAACATAATGTTATTTAAAAACCCAATGGTACCAGATCTGTTTCGTGAAGTAGCTCAACATACCTTTGATATTACCATGCAGGTACGGAAGAGCAGTGAGTGTCCGAGCTAGTAGACAGATGCCCAGCAGCTATAGTGATCAGAGCTACGTGGCACTAAATACTGAAGCATATGACGACTCCCTTGATGATGCTGCCTTGCTCCGCCCTCAACCTGATGAGGACCAAGACTTGATGTCTTAATCGCCCATTACCAGGGTACTTTTTACCTGTCTTCCTCGTATGATAAGAGAGGAGAACCGTTTTTCTTCCTTGACCTAACCAATCCGCGAGAGGAGAGCCTGCTGACAGGCTATTGTATTTCACATTTACCCCCAATATTTACCTGGCATATCATTATAACTAGTCGACAGCTATATAGATTCCATAATATTTCATAGTTTTTTTTATATAAATGTTGGCTGTAAGCGTAAGAAAAATATAGTGCTTAGCCAAGTACTGTGGAATTTTTCCACTGAAAGAAAGTATAGAGTAAATTGCCTCTTGCTAGGAGTGCTTTAGCCTTGTAGTCAAAAGTCTGCTTCCTTTGTATGACAAGTGACAAGAGTCCTTTTTTTCTCCTTCCCTTTGGTTCCCTAATCTCACAGAGGAGAACCTCCTGACAGGCTATATATGCCACATTTACCAGACTTATCATGATAGAACCAGTCAATAACTATGTTGATCCTATGAGATTTTTTTTAATTTTGCTAAATGCTGTCTGTTAGCCTAAAAAATCTTAATACTAGGGAGCTTAAGCGAACCACCACGACGACGGCAACGAGAACGTCACCAAACAAAGGTTTAATGAGCAAAACAATAGCTGTGCACGTGCGTTATAAATCGTACATTCCTTTGCCGTCCTCTGGAAAACAACAACGTGAAATGACCAAGTTTTGCGTCGTCTACGGAACGTGGACGACGACGGCTAATTTTTCGTATTTCCATTTGGAATTGAACGCCGTCGTTGCATATTTAGCTTAAGGACGTCTTTAGAGCCATTGGCGTACCGAACAGATCTGGACAATCGCGAATTTCGCTTGTAAAATATAAATTCATTTTTTACCAGGCGTCCTCTGCGTCGTCGTCGTCGTCGTTGCTTAAGCTCCCTACTGGGTAATAGCAGTGGACACTTTCTACAAAGAGGGCATGTTAACTGTTGTATACTTACTGTTTTTTGTTTGTTTGTTTTGAAAAAAGGGGACCTACTGCAATCTACCATTTTCATATTCTCGGTATTGGACTGGAACTAGCTTGCAATGGAGGCTCATACGGGGGAATATCATTAAAAAGAGATTAATGTCATTTGCATTTGAAAAAGACTCCCTGCATTAGCCTCAGTTGCAAGCTAGTTCCAGTCTAATACCGAGAATACGCAAATGGTCTGCTCCGAGACAATTATGCATGGGAAAATTTACTTTTTCTATTCCTTCGTTGCACCGTGTAATGTTTTCTGGTGACATCTCTATTGCTATTTCTTACATGTCAGCTTTCGGATGCTAGGTTTCAATAAGAGTTCTCTCATAGAAATAGCTACGACTTTTCAAAGCTGATGTAACTAGATAACGACTATTAGTCAACGGTTGGTAATCACATGATTTTCAGTGCATTTTCAAGTAAACAAGATCTGTTAGATCTTATAACCGCGCTTTTAAAATTTAACTGTTTTCTTAGCACTACAGTCGTAATGCAGTGCACATTCGAAAGTAGTCCTTGATTATTCATTGATTACTGTAGACACCACATCACTTGATCAACACAAACTGTACTATTGCACCATCAGTCGTACTCGTAGCCATTGTGAAATTTCCGTTGACGTAATGTTCTTAATATGGAACTTACTTCGGAATATGTATGGGCATGAACGATACGAACGCAACAATAATAACACTATTAAAAGTCATGATTAAATTTAATTCGTGTTTTCCATGAGTAAAGGGCTAGCAAAGTAGTCACACGAGTCATATAATTCAAGACTTCCGTTATCCACGGCTACCTTTAGTACGGTGGTTATTTCCATTCCAATGACGTAGTCCTTGCATGTCCTGACATGTTCTTTGCCTGGCTTGCAAATATTTAATTTTCCTTCTAATCACCAAACTCACTGCGATGAAACAGCCAAAGAATTTACTTCATTTGCCTAAAACCACAAGAAATACTCGCAAAATTGAAAATAAATTGATGCCCGTCGCTTCTGCCAAAATAAACTTGCAAAGTAAACACGACCTTATTCGTCACGTAACGAAAGTGAAAGCTGCAACGTCAGCGCATTCCATGGCTGACATAATGCCTTTTTTAGCGTATTTATTATTTCCCTCCGAATCCAACGCTTCGATAAAACCAAAAGAAAATATATTTTACTCAAAGTAAAGAAAATAATATGCGTAACATTGTCCTTGTATTAATGTTTTAACAGCTTTTGGCGAGTAAACATCACAGGTTGCATCATTCAAAAGTTGGCCGAGTGGAAGTTTGGGTCTGGTCACCGACAAAACTAGAAAAAACAAGAAGATCTGTTAGATCTTAAAACCGCGCTTTTAAAATTTAACTGTTTTCTTAGCAGTACAGTCGCAACGCAGTGCACATTCGAAAGTAATCCTTGATGATTCATTGATTACTGTAGACATCACATCACTTGATCAACACAGCTGTACTATTCCACCATCAGTCGTAGCCGTTGCGAAATCTCCGATGACGTAATAGTGTTAATCTGGAACTTTCTTTGGGATATGTATGGGCATGAAGATACGAGCACTATTAACAACAGCTTTCTTTCTTAAAAGTCAAGTTTAAATTTAATTTTTTCCTTGAGTAAAGGGCTAGCAAAGAAGTCACACGAGTCACATAATTCAAGAATTGCGCTATCGACGGCTATCTTTAGTACGGTGGTTATTTCCCTACCAAAGACGTAATCCTTGCATGTCCTGACATGTTCTTTGCTTAGCTTGCAAATATTTCATTTTCCTTCCGATCTATGATCTCGCTGCGATGAAAGAGCCAAAGAATTTACTTCATTTGCCTAAAACCACAAGAAATACTCGCAAACTTGCAAATAAATTAATGACCGTCGCTTCTGGCGAAATAAACTTGCAAAGTAAACACGATCTTATTTGTCACGTAGCGAAAGTGAAACCTGCAACGTCAGCGCATTCCATGGCTGACGTAATACCTTTTTTTAGCGTATTTATTATTCCCTTTGAATCCAACGCTTCGATAAAACCAAAAGAAAATATATTTTACCCACAACAAAGGAAACAATATCCGTAAAATTATCCGTGTATTAGTGTTTTAACAGCTTCTGGCGGAAAAAACATCACACGTTGCGTGACTCGGAATTTCGTCGAGCGGAGGTCTACGTCTGGTCGCCGACAAAAAAAAATAATAACAAGAAGATCTCTTAGATCTTATAACCGCGCTTTTAAAATTTAACAGTTTTCTTAGCACTACAGTCGCAACGCAGTGTACATTCCAAAGCAATCCTTGATGATTCATTGATTACTGTAGACACCACATTACTTGATCAACACAAACTGTATTATTGCACCATCAGTCGTAATCGGTGTGAAATCTCCGATGACGTAATAGTCTTAATCTGGAACTTTCTTCGGGATATGTATGGGCATGAAGATACGAAAACTATTAACAACAGCTTTCTTTCTTAAAAATCACGATTAAATTAAATTGTTTTTTCCCTTGAGTAAAGGGCTAGCAAAGAAGTCACACAAGTCACATAATTCAAGAATTGCGTTATCCACGGCTATCTTTAGTACGGTGGTTATTTCCCTACCAATGACGTAATCCTTGCACGTTCCGACAAGTTCGTTGCTTGGCTTGCAAATGTTTAATTTTCCTTCCGATCTATGAACTCGCTGCGATGAAACCGCCAAAGAATTTACTTCATTTGCCCAAAACCACAAGAAATACTCGCAAAATTACAAATAAATTAATGAACGTCGCTTCTCGCGAAATCAACTTGCAAAATAAACACGATCTTATTTGTCAGGTAGCGAAAGTGAAAGCTGCAACGTCAACGCATTCCATGGCTGACGTAATACCTTTTTTAGCGTGTTTATTATTCCCTTCAAATCCGACGCTTTGATAAAACGAAAAGAAAATATATTTTTTCCACAAAAAAGAAAACAATATCCGTAAACTTGTCCGTCTATTTATGTTTTAACAGCTTCTGCCGCGAAAACATCACACGTTGCGTGACTCAAAATTTGGCCAAGCGGAGGTCTGCGTCTGGTCACCGACAAAAAAACAAGATCTGTTAGATCTTATAACCGCGCGTTTAAAATTTAACTGTTTTCTTAGCACTACAGTCGCAACGCAGTGCATATTCCAAAGCAATCTTTGATGATTCATTGATTACTGTAGACATCACAGCACTTGATCAACACAAACTCTATTATCGCACCATCAGTCGTAGCCGTTGTGACATCTCCGATGACGTAATAGTCTTAATCTGGAACTTTCTTCGGGATATGTATGGGCATGAAGATACGAACACTATTACAAACCGCTTTCTTTCTTTACAGTCACGATTAAATTTAATTGTTTTTTCCCTTGAGTTAAGAGTTAGCAAAGAAGTCACACGAGTCACATAATTCAAGAATTGCCTTATCTACGGCTATCTTTAGTACGGTGGTTATTTCCCTACCAATGACGTAATCTTTGCACGTTCTGACACGTTCTTTGCTTGGCTTGCAAATATTTAATTTTCCTCCGATCTATGAACTGGCTGTGATGAAACAGTCAAAGGATTTACTTCATTTGCGTAAAACCACAAGAAATACTCACAAAATTACAAATAAATTAATGACCGTCGCTTCTGCCGACATAAACTTGCAAAGTAAACACGATCGTATTTGTCACGTAGCGAAAGTGAAAGCTGCAACGTCAGCGCATTCCATGGCTGACGTACTACCTTTTTTCAGCGTATTTATTATTCCCTTTAAATCCAACGCTTTGATAAAACGAAAAGAAAAAATATTTTACCCACAAAAAAGAAAACAATATCGGTAAAATTGTCCGTGTATTTATGTTTTAACACCTGGCAGAAAAAAATCACATGTTGCGTGACTCAAAGTTTGGCCGAGCGGAGGTCTGCGTCTGGTCACCGACAAAAAAAAAAACAAGAAGATCTGTTAGATCTTATAACCGCGCTTTTAAAATTTAACTGTTTTCTTAGCACTACAGTCGCAGCGCAGTGTACATTCCAAAGCAATCCTTGATGATTCATTGATTACTGTAGACACCACATTACTTGATCAACACAAACTGTATTATTGCACCATCAGTCGTAACCGGTGTGAAATCTCCGATGACGTAATAGTCTTAATCTGGAACTTTCTTCGGGATATGTATGGGCATGAAGATACGAAAACTATTAACAACAGCTTTCTTTCTTAAAAATCACGATTAAATTAAATTGTTTTTTCCCTTGAGTAAAGGGCTAGCAAAGAAGTCACACAAGTCACATAATTCAAGAATTGCGTTATCCACGGCTATCTTTAGTACGGTGGTTATTTCCCTACCAGTGACGTAATCCTTGCACGTTCTGACAAGTTCGTTGCTTGGCTTGCAAATATTTAATTTTCCTTCCGATCTATGAACTCGCTGCGATGAAACAGCCAAAGAATTTACTTCATTTGCCTAAAACCACAAGAAATACTCGCAAAATTACAAATAAATTAATGAACGTCGCTTCTGGCGAAATAAACTTGCAAAGTAAACACGATCTTATTTGTCACGTAGCGAAAGTGAAAGCTGCAACGTCGACACATTCCATGACTGACGTAATACCTTTTTTCAGCGTGTTTATTATTCCCTTTAAATCCGACGCTTTGATAAAACGAAAAGAAAACATATTTTTTCCACAAAAAAGAAAACAATATCCGTAAAATTGTCCGTGTATTTATGTTTTAACAGCTTCTGCCGCAAAAACATCACACGTTGCGCGACTCAAAATTTGGCCGAGCGGAGGTCTGCGTCTGGTCACCGACAAAAAAAAATAAATAAACCGCGGGTAAACCTAGAACCGCGCTCGGCCCATGGCCGCGCGGTTAAAAAAATAAACCAGGGGTAAACCTAGAACCGCGCTCGGCCCATGGCCGCGCGGTTAAAAAAAATAATAAACCCCGGGTAAACTTAGAACCGCGCTCGGCTCATGGCCGCGCGGTTAATAAACCACGGGTAAACCTAGAACCGCGCTCGGCCCATGGCCGCGCGGTTAACAAGAAGATCTGTTAGATCTTATAACCGCGCTTTTAAAATTTAACTGTTTTCTTAGCACTACAGTCGCAACGCAGTGCACATTCTAAAGCAATCCTTGATGATTCATTGGTTTCTCTAGACACCACATCACTTGATCAACACAACCTGTATTATTGCACCATCAGTCGTAGCCGTTGTGAAATCTCCGATGACGTAATAGTCTTAATCTGGAACTTTCTTCGGCATATGTATGGGAATGAAGATACGAACGCTATTAACAACAGCTTTCCGGCTTTCTTAAAAGTCAAGATTAAATTTAATTGCTTTTTCCCCTAAGGAAAGGGCTAGCAAAGAAGTCTAACGAGTCACATAATTCAGGAATTGCGTTATCCACGGCTATCTTTAGTACGGTGGTTATTTCCCTACCAATGACGCAATCCTTGCATGTTGTGACATGTTCTTTGCTTGGCTTGCAAATATTTAATTTTCCTTCTGATTACCGAACTGGCTGCGATGAAACAGCCAAAGAATTTACTTCATTTGCCGAAAACTGCAAGAAATGCTTGCAAAATTGCAAATAAATTAATGACCGTCGCTTCTGCCGAAATAAACTTGCGAAGTAAACACGATCTTATTTGTCACGTAGCGAAAGTGAAAGCTGCAACGTCAACGCATTCCATGGCCGACGTGATACCTTTTTTTAGCGTATTTATTATTCCCTTTGAATCCAACGCTTCGATAAAACGAAAAGAAAATATACAAAAAAGAAAACAATATCCCTAAAATTGTCCGTGTATTATGTTTTTACAGCTTCTGGCGGAAAAACATCACACGTTGCGTGACTCAAAATTTGGCCGAGAGGGAGCTTGGGTTTGGTCACCGACAAAAAAAAAAAACATAGGCACGCAAGGCGTGCAAGAGTTATTTTTTTGTGAACTATAAGTCTCGGAGATAGGAGCATTCATGGAACTGTTTACAGTACTGATTTGGTTGATTTGACAAGTTTTTTTTGGTTGCGATGTACAGCAAGAAAGAAACTGGGAGTTTATGATGTACATACGATGTTACATCGGTAATGGTAAGATAACTAAATAGTAAGCCATAAAATGTTTGACTGAACAAACTATAGTAATCTGACACGTCTCCAGATTAATGTAGATACCATCTTATTTTCTAACAGGCAATTTTATTCTTTCTTTGATACAACCCACACTGTGATTGGTCTGACACGCGCATATGTATAACTCCCTCACTCACCGATCACGTAGCCCTTCCCCCGTGGGGGGGGGGGACTCCCTTGTATGGGCTATATAGGTCTGTGCGGCCCCGAAGGGCATGGTTTTCCAGCCGTTTTGGTCATAAATAGGGTATCGATTTTAGCTAATTTTGGTCATTTTGGTCATAAATAGGGTACGGTTTTTGCACTCTAGCCTTGATATGGGTATGCTTTAAGGTGGTATGGTACCCCAAAATATGGCGATGTTCATGAAAAATTCAATTTCTTGGAAATACAAGACTTAAGACCCTTGAGGACTTGTGAAAAACATTTTGACACGATCTTGCCGAATTTCCTTCCAGATGAGTGTGAAATTTAAGGAAAGTACACAGTGGTATAAGTTTTTTCACGTGGCAACGGCCATAGCAACGACTGTTTACCATAAGAACGTGACCAAAAATATAGATCATTTTTAACTTATATGAACGAAAGTATTTAGAAAAAACTTTTAAGACATGCACAACTCGATTGGTATAATTATTTGGGAAAAGCTTTGCCTCAAATTGCCATCACAGGCTCATTCATTTCCCTTATGACAAGGAATATTTCCGACAACTGCGGTAACTTTTTACAAAATAGAACAACCATTGCACCCCCTCCCCCGAGATCCAATCTGCACCCCCCCCCCCCACTATTTGTGGTTCGTTAAATGCTTAATACTTCGTGTAAGAAACTTAAAGTGCATTTTTCTCAAAAGTTTACCTTTGTACCGACTGACTTCGCGCCAACAATTCTACTTTGCAAGGTTTTAAAGTAGAATTTCTGAAACTTGGGCTCATCAAAGAGCAATAGTGTCGTGATGATGTAAACCAAAAAAATCGTAACATTTTAAGGTCTGTCACGTGACATGAGATGATTTGTCCACTGGTAAAAAAATAAGGTTATTTCCAAATAAAGCTGTAAAAAGCACTGAAAATAAGAGTTAACTGTCAAAACTTAGGTTCATATCACAGAACAAAACAGAAACTTACATGATATGCTTATTTGACAGTCAATTCTTGTTTTGTAAAAGAGCAGGAAGTGTTGGCGTCAATACTATAAAACACTACTTCAAAAGGCTGTGGCTGGTTTCCATAGCAGTCATTTTGAGTAAAACTCTAGAAATTTAATTTCTCTTCTTGAGTGCAATAGCACACAATTGATCTTTCTTTACCATATTTAAACAAACTTTTTGGTCCATATTGAGGGTACCATACCACCTTAAGAAGAAGCCACTTTTTCATCATTATCGAAAAGAAAATCAACAAAAGCCCTTCACAAATTTATACGTTTACGGTACTTTAACATTGGTTTGAACTAGGGAGCTAATTATAACGCAGGTCTGAAACAGGGTTTTGATTTGAGGGTCAGGTCGTCAATAGGGTTTCGAATTTTTGGTCAGGTCATAAATAGGGTAAGGAATATCGCAGATTTTGGTCATAAATAGGGTTAAGGGTTTTGGAAAGCGGGCCGCACACCCCCAACCAATTTTTCTGGGAGTACCCCCTCGGGAGCCCTTCCAGCCACCAAGAGGAATTTTTGCTCAAAAATACTCAAGTTAAGAGAACTTTTCGCATTTTATACGAGTAGTAAGTTTACCCTTTTTACACGACACAACGCAACAACACTACTTCACCGAAAATTTAAAGAAAGAGAAAAAAACCTCTCTGATACGTTGAAAGTCTGATTTAATTAAATTGCACTTTAACTTGGTGCCACACAGTCTTCAAAGAACTTTTGAACAGTTTTTATACTTTTTACCTTTAAAAATATCGGACTGAAAAGAATGTCATAAAATGCCCATCAAATAAAAATATTAAACTGCTACTGCAGAGACGTAAAAACACTCTAGAAAGGAAAGCTTCTTTTTTGTCTAATATCCTGGGAACAATAGCCGATAACTTGTAAGCTCTAATTGAATTTACTCCCATATGAAAAACAAAAGTGTTGAGTTACCATTTGTAACTAAAAATAGCAAACATCTCGTGGGAACAAGTCGCGACGATTCGTCAGCTCTAATTGAATTTACTACCTTGTGAAAAACAAGAGTGTCAAATTACCCATTGTAACTAAAAAATAAAAATATCTCGTTATATTTGCATGCAATAAGAACAAAACAATCGTTACCTGCACTTACTATTGTAAACGTTAGAACTGCTTCAAATCTAAATAGTCTCGTCTCCTCTAAAACATGTCCTAAGAACTAGAACCAACGATTCGTGACCTCTAATTGAATTAACTCCTTGTGAAAAACAAAAGTATCAAGTTACCCTTTGTAATTAAAAATAAAAATATCTCGTGCCATTTGCCTACTACTCACGAACTGCTTCAAAGCTCAAGACTCATCTCGTTCATAACTAGCCACCAGTACACTGAAAATTATACACTCTCAAACAACCCAATGTACGTATGTAACTGTCACACTCCCCTCCAAACCGGACTAAAAATCACAAACCAACAACATACACGTCACTGTTTATTTTTCAATTACCAAAGTCCTTGTGTTTATACATACCTTGTGTTTCTCACGTACCATTTACCTTTACAACAAGAAATTTGATTGGCTGTTCATAGTAGATCCAATCTGATTGGTGTGACATACATACATCTCTCACTCACTCACTCACTCACTCACCCATTGACCCGTCCATAACATACCCGACGCGCCGACTAAGAGGTATTTTTTTTACAAAAAAATAACTCAATAATAAACCCCGGGTAAACCTAGAAACGCGCTCGGCCCATGGCCGGGCGGTTAACAAGAAGATCTAGTAGATCTTATAACTGCGCTTTTAAAATTTAACTGTTTGCTTACCCCTGCAGACCCAACGCAGTGCACATTCCAAAACAGTCCTTGATGATTCTTTTGTTACCGTACACATCACATCACTTGATCAACACAAACTGTATTATTGCACCATCAGTCGTAGCCGTTGTGAAATCTCCGATGACGCAATAGTCTTAATTTGGAACTTTCTTCGGGATATGTATGGACGAGAAGATACGAACACTACTAACAACAGCTTTCTTTCTTAAAAGTCAAGTTTAAATTTAATTTTTTCCTTGAGTAAAGGGCTAGCAATGAAGTCACACGAGTCACATAATTTAAGACTTCCGTTATCCACGGCTATCTTTAGTGCGGCGGTTATTTCCCTACCAAAGACGTAATCCTTGCATGTCCTGACATGTTCTTTGCTTAGCTTGCAAATATTTCATTTTCCTTCCGATCTATGATCTCGCTGCGATGAAACAGCCAAAGAATTTACTTCATTTGCCTAAAACCACAAGAAATACTCGCAAACTTGTAAGTAAATTAATGATCTTCGCTTCTGGCGAAATAAACTTCCAAAGTAAACACGATCTTATTTGTCACGTAGCGAAAGTGAAAGCTCCAACGTCAACGCATTTCATGGCTGACGTAATACCTTTTTTTAGCGTATTTATTATTAACCGCACGGCCATGGGCCGAGCGCGGTTCTACGTTTACCCGTCATTTTTTTTTTTTTTAACCGCGCGGCCATGGGCCGAGCCCGGTTGTGGGTTTACCCGTGGTTTATTTTGTTTTTTTTTGTCGGTGCCCAGACGCAGACCTCCGCTCGGCCAAACTTTGAGTCATGCAACGTGTGATGTTTTTCCGCCAGAAGCTGTTAAAATATAAATACACGGACAATTTTACGGATATTGTTTTCTTTTTTGTGGGTAAAATATATTTTCTTTTCGTTTTATCAAAGCGTTGGATTTAAAGGGAATAATAAATACGCTGAAAAAAGGTATTACGTCAGCCATGGAATGCGCTGACGTTGCAGCTTTCACTTTCGCTACGTGACAAATAAGATCGTGTTTACTTTGCAAGTTTATTTCGGCAGAAGCGACGGTCATTAATTTATTTGTAATTTTGCGAGTATTTCTTGTGGTTTTAGGCAAATGAAGTAAATCCTTTGACTGTTTCATCGCAGCAAGTTCATAGATCGGAAGGAAAATTAAATATTTGCAAGCCAAGCAAAGAACGTGTCAGAACGTGCAAAGATTACGTCATTGATAGGGAAATAACCACCGTACTAAAGATAGCCGTAGATAACGCAATTCTTGAATTATGTGACTTGTGTGACTTCTTTGCTAACCCTTAACTCAAGGGAAAAAAACAATTAAATTTAATGGTGACTTTAAAGAAAGAAAGCGGTTTGTAATAGTGTTCGTATCTTCATGCCCATACATATCCCGAAGAAAGTTCCAGATTAAGACTATTACGTCATCGGAGATGTCACAACGGCTACGACTGATGGTGCAATAATAGAGTGTGTGTTGATCAAGTGATGTGATGTCTACAGTAATCAATGAATCATCACAGATTGCTTTGGAATATGGACTGCGTTGCGACTGTAGTACTAAGAAAACAGTAAAATTTTAAAAGCGCGGTTATAAGATCTAACAGATCTTCTTGTTTTTTGTCGGTAACCAGACGCAGACCTCCGCTCGGCCAAACTTTGAGTCACGCAACGTGTGGTGTTTTTCCGCCAGAAGCTGTTAAAACATAAATACACGGACAATTTTACGGATATTGTTTTCTTTTTTGTGGGTAAAATATATTTCTTTTCGTTTTATCAAAGCGTTGGATTTAAGGGGAATAATAAATACGCTAAAAAAGGTATTACGTCAGCCATGGAATGCGTTGACGTTGCAGCTTTCACTTTCGCTACGTGACAAATACGATCGTGTTTACTTTACAAGTTTATTTCGCCAGAAGCGACGGTCATTAAGTTATTTGTAATTTTGTGAGTATTTCTTGTGGTTTTACGCAAATGAAGTAAATCCTTTGACTGTTTAATCGCAGCCAGTTCAATTGATCGGAAGGAAAATTAAATATTTGCAAACCAAGCAACGAACTTGTCAGAACGTGCAAGGATTACGTCATTGGTGGGGAATAACCACCGTACTAAAGATAGTCGTGGATAACGCAATTCTTGAATTATGTGACTTGTGTGACTTCTTTGCTAGCCCTTTACTCAAGGGAAAAAACAATTTAATTTAATCGTGATTTTTAAGAAAGAAAGCTGTTGTTAATAGTGTTCGTATCTTCATGCCCATACGTATCCCGAAGAAAGTTCCAGATTAAGACTATTACGTCATCGGAGATTTCACACCGGTTACGACTGATGGTGCAATAATACAGTTTGTGTTGATCAAGTAATGTGGTGTCTACAGTAATCAATGAATCATCAAGGATTGCTTTTGAATGTACACTGCGTTGCGACTGTAGTGCTAAGAAAACAGTTAAATTTTAAAAGCGCGGTTATAAGATCTAACAGATCTTCTTGTTCCCTTTGAATCCAACGCTTCTTTTCAAACCAAAAGAAAATATATTTTACCCACAACAAAGGAAAAAATATCCGTAAAATTATCCGTGTGTTAATGTTTTAACAGCTTCTGGCGGAAAAAACATCACACGTTGCGTGACTCGAAATTTGGCCGAGCGCACGTCTGCGTCTGGTCACCGACAAAAAAAATAAACAAGATCTGTTAGATCTTATAACCGCGCTTTTAAAATTTAACTGTTTTCTTAGTACTACAGTCGCAACGCAGTGCATATTCCAAAGCAATCTTTGATGATTCATTGATGATTCATTGATTATTGTTGACATCACAGCACTTGATCAATACAAACTCTATTATAGCACCATCAGTCGTAGCCGTTGTGACACCTCCGGTGACGTAATAGCCTTAATCTGGAACTTTCTTCGGGATATGTATGGGCATGAAGATACGAACACTATTAAAAACCGCTTTCTTTCTCTAAAGTCACGATTAAATTTAAGTGTTTTTTCCCTTTAGTAAAGGGTTAGCAAAGAAGTCGCACGAGTCACATAATTCAAGAATTGCGTTATCCACAGCTATCTTTAGTACGGTGGTTATTTCCCTACCAATGACGTAATCCTTGCATGTTCTGACACGTTCTTTGCTTGGCTTGCAAATATTTAATTTTCCTTCTGATCACCAAACTCGCTGCGATGAAACAGTCAAAGAATTTACTTTATTTGCCTACAACCACAAGAAATACTCGAAAAATTCCAAATAAATTAATGACCGTCGCTTCTGCCGAAATAAACTTGCAAAGTAAACACGATCTTATTTGTCACGTAGCGAAAGTGAAAGCTGCAACATCACTACATTCCATGGCTGACGTAATACCTCTTTCTGGCGTATTTATTATTCCCTTGGAATCCAACGCTTCGATAAAACCAAAAGAAAATATATTTTACACACAATGAAGAAAACACTATCCGTAACGTCCGTGTATTCATTTTTGAACAGCTTTTGCCGAATAAACATCACAGGTTGCGTGATTCAAAATTTGGCCGAGAGGAGGTCTGCGTCTGGTCACCGACAAAACTAAAAAAGAAGATCTGTTACATCTTATAACCGCGCTTTGAAAAATTAACTGTTTGCTTACCACTACAGTCGCAACGCAGTGCACATTTCAAAGCAGTTCTTGATGATTCGTGTGTTACTGTAGACATCACATCACTTGATCAACACAAACTGTATTATTGCACCATCAGTCGTAGCCGTTGTGAAATCTCCGATGACGTAATGGTCTTAATCTGGAACTTTTTTCGGGATATGTATGGGCATGCACGATATGAACGATTCGATAACAACACTATTACCAATTACTTTCTTAAAAGTCATGATTAAATTTCTTTGGTGTTTTCCACGAATAAAGGGCTAGAAAAGTAGTCACACGAGTCACATAATTTAAGAATTCCGTTATTCAAGGCTATTTTTAGTACGGTGGTTATTTCCCTACCAATGACGTAATCCTTGCATGTTTTGACAAGTTCTTTGCTTGGCTTGCAAATATTTAATTTTCCTTCTTACTTCTAACAAACTTACTTTAAACGCGACTAAAACTGAATTTATGTTGATTGGTTCCAGACAAAGATTGAGTACCCTTCCAGATACACTTGAGCTCTCAATTAATAATGTTCCAATAAATCGTGTTTCCTCAGTCAAATCGCTCGGTGTGTTAATCGACGAAAACCTAACTTGGCAAACCCATATTGATAAATTGTCTAAAACGATTGCATCTGGGATTGGTGCCATAAAACGAGTTAGGCCTTTTGTTCCACCAGCTACACTGCTTTATATATACAGTGCTCTAATTCAACCTCATTTTGACTACTGCAATCTTGTCTGGGGTAATTGCGGTAAAACTTTGTCGGACAGGCTACAAAAGCTTCAGAACCGCGCCGCTCGCGTGTTAACTTCCTTTAGTTATGATACTGATGCCAAAGGTCTAATACGACAACTGGGTTGGAAAGATTTGTGTACCCAGCGTCAAATTCAGAAAGCCTTAATGGTATATAAATCTTTAAATGGCTTGGTTCCTGAATACCTATCGTCTAAATTTCTAAAACGTAGTGGATTGCGCTATTCTTCAAGGGATTCCGAAAACAAACTGGTTGTACCTCATCCACGAACTAACTATATGAAAAATAGCTTTAGTTACAGTGGTGCAACTCTCTGGAACAGCCTACCCTGCAATCTCAGGATGATAAAATCCTTCAATCAATTTAAAAGCAAAGTTAGACACGGCATTCATGGAAAACAGGATTAGTTTAATATTTAAATTAGGATTTACTACTTCAATTTTTATTAATTAGTATTTAGCATGGACTGTTTATTAGTAGTTTATTAGTATTAATTTTTTATATATATAGAACTTTAAATATTTGTATTACCTGATGATTTTTAACCGTGTATAAAGAAATGTTAAATAAATAAATAAGTAAATCAATAAATAAATAAATAAATAAATGATCGCCGAACTCGCTGCGATGACACAGCCAAAGAATTTACTTCATTTGCCTAAAACCACAAGAAATACTCGAAAAATTGCAAATAAATTAATGACCGTCGCTTCTGCCGAAATAAACTTGCAAAGTAAACACGATTTTGTTTGTCACGTAGCGAAAGTGAAAGCTGCAACGTCAGCGCATTCCATGGCTGTCGTAATACCTTTTTTTTAGCGTATTTATTATTTCCCTTCGAATCCAACGCTTCGATAAAACCAAAAGAAAACATATTTTACTCAAAGTAAAGAAAATAAAATCCGTAACATTGTCCTTGTATTAATGTTTCAACAGCTTTTGGCGAGTAAACATCACAGGTTGCGTGATTCAAAATTTGGCCGAGTGGAAGTTTGGGTCTGGTCACCGACAAAACTAAAAAAAACAAGAAGATCTGTTAGATCTTATAACCGTGCTTTTAAAATTAACTGTTTTCCTAGCACTACAGTCGCAACGCAGTGCACATTCCAAAGCAGTCCTTCATGATTCTTTTGTTACTGTAGACATCACAGCACTTGATCAACACAAACTCTATTATCGCACCATCAGTCGTAGCCGTTGTGACATCTCCGATGACGTAATAGTCTTAATCTGGAACTTTCTTCGGGATATGTATGGGCATGAAGATACGAACACTATTACAAACCGCTTTCTTTCTTTAAAGTCACGATTAAATTTAATTGTTTTTTCCCTTGAGTTAAGGGTTAGCAAAGAAGTCACACGAGTCACATAATTCAAGAATTGCCTTATCTACGGCTATCTTTAGTACGGTGGTTATTTCCCTATCAATAACGTAATCTTTGCACGTTCTGACACGTTCTTTGCTTGGCTTGCAAATATTTAATTTTCCTTCCGATCTATGAACTCGCTGCGATGAAACAGTCAAAGGATTTACTTCATTTGCCTAAAACCGCAAGAAATACTGCGAATATTACAAATAAATTAATGACCGTCGCTTCTGCCGAAATAAACTTGCAAAGTAAACACGATCTTATTTGTCACGTAGCGAAAGTGAAAGCTGCAACGTCAGCGCATTCCATGGCTGACGTAATACCTTTTTTCAGCGTATTTATTATTCCCTTTAAAACCAACGCTTTGATAAAAAAAAAAAGAAAATATATTTTACCCACAAAAAAGAAAACAATATCCGTAAAATTGTCCGTGTATTTATGTTTTAACAGCTTCCGGCGGAAAAACATCGCACGTTGCGTGACTCAAAGTTTGGCCAAGCGGAGGTCTGCGTCTGGTCACCGACAAAAAAATAATAATAAACCACGGTAAACCTAGAACCGCGCTCGGCCCATGGCCGCGCGGTCAACAAGAAGATCTGTTAGATCTTATAACCGCGCTTTTAAAATTTAACTGTTTTCTTAGCACTACAGTCGCAACGCAGTGTACATTCCAAAGCAATCCTTGATGATTCATTGATTACTGTAGACACCACATTACCTGATCAACACAAACTATTTTTGCACCATCAGTCGTAACCGGTATGAAATCTCCGAAGACGTAATAGTCTTAATCTCGAACTTTCTTCGGGAAAACAACAGCTTTCTTTCTTAAAAATCACGATTAAATTAAATTGTTTTTTCCCTGGAGTAAAGGGCTAGCAAAGAAGTCACACAAGTCACATAATTCAAGAATTGCGTTATCCATGGCTATCTTTAGTACGGTGGTTATTTCCCTTTCAATGACGTAATCCTTGCATGTTCTGACAAGTTCGTTGCTTGGCTTGCAAATGTTTAATTTTCCTTCCGATCTATGAACTCGCTGCGATGAAACAGCCAAATAATTTACTTCATTTGCCTAAAACCGCAAGAAATACTCGCAAAATTACAAATAAATTAATGACCGTCGCTTCTGGCGAAATAAACTTGCAAAGTAAACACGATCTTATTTGTCACGTAGCGAAAGTGAAAGCTGCAACGTCAGCGCATTCCATGGCTGACGTAATACCTTTTTTTAGCGTGTTTATTATTCCCTTTAAATCCAACGCTTTGATAAAACGAAAAGAAAGAATATTTTTTCCACAAAAAAGAAACCAATATCCGTAAAATTGTCCGTGTATTTATGTTTCAACAGCTTCTGCCGCAAAAACATCACACGTTGCGTGACTCAAAATTTGGCTGAGCGGAGATCTGCGTCTGGTCACCGACAAAAAAATAATAATAAACCCCGGGTAAACCTAGAACCGCGCTCGGCCAATGGCCGCGTGGTTAACAAGAAGATCTAGTAGATCTTATAACGGCGCTTTTAAAATTCAACTGTTTTCTTAGCACTACAGTCGCAACGGAGTGCACATTCTAAAGCAATCCTTGATGATTCATTGGTTTCTCTAGACACCACATCACTTGATCAACACAACCTGTATTATTGCACCACCAGTCGTAGCCGTTGTGAAATCTCCGATGACGTAATAGTCTTAATCTGGAACTTTCTTCGGCATATGTATGGGAATGAAGATACGAACGCTATTAACAACAGCTTTCCGGCTTTCTTAAAAGTCAAGATTAAATTTAATTGCTTTTTCCCCTAAGGAAAGGGCTAGCAAAGAAGTCTAACGAGTCACATAATTCAGGAATTGCGTTATCCACGGCTATCTTTAGTACGGTGGTTATTTCCCTACCAATGACGCAATCCTTGCATGTTGTGACATGTTCTTTGCTTGGCTTGCAAATATTTAATTTTCCTTCTGATTACCGAACTGGCTGCGGTGAAACAGCCAAAGAATTTACTTCATTTGCTTAAAACCGCAAGAAATGCTTGAAAATTGCAAATAAATTAATGACCGTCGCTTCTGCCGAAATAAACTTGCGAAGTAAACACGATCTTATTTGCCACGTAGCGAAAGTGAAAGCTACAACGTCAACGCATTCCATGGCCGACGTGATACCTTTTTTTAGCGTATTTATTATTCCCTTTGAATCCAACGCTTCGATAAAACGAAAAGAAAATATACAAAAAAGAAAACAATATCCCTAAAATTGTCCGTGTATTTATGTTTTTACATATTCTGGCGGAAAAACATCACACGTTGCGTGACTCAAAATTTGGCCGAGAGGGAGCTTGGGTCTGGTCACCGACAAAAAAACATAACAAGAAGATCTGTTTTGGTAGCGCTACAGTTGCAATGCAATGCACATTCCAAAGCAGTCCTTGATGATTCTTTTCTTACTGTAGACATCACATCACTTGATCAACACAAACTCTACTATTGGACCATCAGTCGTAGCCGTTGTCTCCCATGACGTAATGGTCTTAATTTGGAACTTTCTTCGGGATATGTATGGGCATGAAGATACGAACACCGGCGTCGATAAAAGCAGGATCGGACCGGACCGGACCGGACCGGACCGGACAAGACCACGGATCGAATCACGGACCGGATCGCGGATCGGATCACGGATCGGATCACGGATCGGATCACGGATCGGATCACAGGGAAAAAAAAGCTTTAAAGAAAAAAAACAATCAAATCGTTTATAAGATCATAATAAATAAAAAATAAAAGTAGAAAACTAAAATATGTTAAATAAAAATAAGAATCCCGAATTTGACGCAACGACATGTTAATTACAGAGAATGACAAGAGGTTATTTAAAAAGCCACATAAGCGCCTAATTTAGGACAAATTTAAGTTGTAATGAACAGGCAGATGTAGTTATATTTGAACGTTAGTTGGTTCGAAGCTTGGGTGAACCTCCCATTCTCGTTTTTGAAATTGCTGTTAGTATCAGTAGGTAATTCTCGGCTACTTTTTCGTGTCAGATGTGAGTGTTACAGCTAGCGTTACAGTTAATGAGAAAGCTTACGTATGAAAGCTTAGGGACATGACTTGCTTTAGAGGAGCTACGTCACGATTTGCGCATCTTGAAAAAAGGAGCCTAGTTTTTCAAGTTCGTCATTTGCAATCCTCGTTAATCTTTGCCATCCTTAACGATCCTCATTCCGTTTTGATTTGTTCTTGCCTCTTAAGAATGGCTGACTGTTAGGATCGAGAAACGCCGGTCAACGTCCCATTTGACAAATCGCTCATATTTTGCCCAAAGATACCCTTAGGTGACCTAATTCTAAAAATCATATTTAAAGGTTCCACCGAACTTTTATTTTTCAGAAATTCGCGAAAATTTGAAAGCGCGGTCAAAGTGCGGTTTTTCGTGTAATAAAATGACCGAAATAAGGTGCGAGGACGAAGCGCTGCTAAAGTCTTAAAATAAACTCAATTGACTTCAAACTTCACATAAATGTGGAACAACCACTCTAGTTTATTCCTCGCTTTAAACTAATCTCAGATATGTTGATATAGTGGTTTTCCGAACCATTTTAAAAACAGCTATGAAGCGTGTGAAAAATAACGGCAAAATATAGGTCATGTTTAACAGCATAAAAATGCATCTGGTACCTCACTTTCCGATTATTTTACTTTACAGCCTTAAAATATCATTATTAAAGATATACCATGCCAAGTTTCATGCTCGAACTCGCAGTATTTCCCTTTGTGAAAATCTATGTCAATGTGTCGGGCGCAAATAACACAATAATTATGCACGAACCAGAGACAAATCAATTTCGATGGCGAAAGTAAAAGGCTATCAGTAATTAGAATCCCCTCAATTCACTGCTATCAGTAGAAACATAATGTCCACTGCATAAAAACTGTTTTTAGACGTTTTCCAACCATTGCGCGTTAACTTTGTATAATTTCGTGTCCGCCGTCATGTCTAGTTTGTCATCGCGTGTATTTCCTTAATGTCAACAACACTTGAATGGTTGTTATAACAAACGCAAGAGATTTCCTGGAACCTTAATGTTTTCGATTCACCAAAACGCTTTAAGTTCGTTAACACACAATAATGGCTCAACTTGGAATGCTTTTTAGCATCAAGGACGTTAAAGGACTGTAAATTAATCGAGTTGCGATATCTTGAAGCAAATCAAAATCGCGCCCTTATTCTAAGTTGGTAAACAGCCGATCTCCGTTCAAGTTCAAGAAGTCGAGAGGTTAATCCGGCAATGTATTACCGGTACAACAACAAAATCAAACCGAGCTCATCAAAAGTGTAAGTTTAAAAGTGTAGTGGCAAGTTCCAAATAAATTTCGCCTATATAAATTGGAAACAAGATGTGAAACGGTCTGACCCGAAACAAACAAACAAAATATTAATACGACTAATTTAACCCGAAAATGTTACAGAAAACATACCTAAAAGCCGTCGATTCCCCTCGATACCACTCCGCATTGCCTTAAAGAGCCCAAGCTTTCTGCTGTAAGAATCAGGGGCCTCATGAATCTGTATTTATTATATCGGCAACCATGCTGCGTGGCTGATATTGGAGACTCAGTATAAGTTGTCAGACAACCGTACGAGCAGCCCAGTCACGCTTTTACTGCTCTTGCGCAAATGTTCAACATTTCGCAATTTACATAAACCGACTACAAGTTTAAAGTAGTGACAGTAGATTGAAATGCGCTTTTTAAAGCTGTCCTATCGAGGAACAATTATTTCTTGTTTTTGAATGGCTCTTAGTTGTAGCTACAGTCGGGGAGGGTGGGAGAGGGTTTCCCGGAAATTTCGGATATCTGTATGCCGTGGAAGGTTAAGTGGTCTCCAGCTCTTAACGCCAACACTGAAACACTAGATGATTCTCGAAGTATCACAGGGGTCACTAAGCTAAATAATTTTGAGTGTAGCTCCGCTGAGTCAATTAACCGTTGGCGCGCATATTGCATTGACCGTGAACAGGTGGAAAAACAGTTAAACCGGAAAAGTCTGTTGCACATTGTAATTTAGCGTTGTCCAACACGCAGTCGGTCTGGTTGAAATGTTAATCGTATTTGAGAGAATCTCAAGTTTTCTTTCGACACATAGTGGGGTGACATACTACTAGATGGGCGTGGCCGGGAGCCACGAGTCAAGTCAGTCAATTTACCATGCTTAACCGAGAGGAGTGACTGCGACCTTAACATCAGTGCCATTATCAACGGGTATGACCGAGGAAGCGTCTGCTGAGGTTTCCATAGATAGTAACCATGTACGGTAGGGGTGTGTTGATGTCTTCAAGGCCGCTGCATCCGTGTCTTTTATAGGCTGTCTACTTTAGAGAGGCACTTGTCCCTGGGCAAAGGCAAAGGAAGTTGTAGAAATACTCCAGCTCCAGCATCCTTTGGTACACGACCAGCAAGACTCCTGTGCCTTGGCGATGGAGGGTGACCTAAAGAACATGAAACTGTGTATGCTACCGTGCGGGTGCGAAGACATGGGACTAGATATACCTCTCCCACTCGTGCGCGGAAAAGCTCCAAACTCGGCGCTTCTGAAGTATTTTACTAACAACTGCACTTGGCGGAAGTATTCTTAGGAACTGCCGGTGTTTGGCTTCATCGGTATTTAGCAAACACCTCTTGCGGGAGGGGGGGAGGAGGGGGAGGATCGTTAATCGTCTCAACCTCGTTCCCAGGGTCTCTCATCTCACCACCCCCCTGGAGCGAGCTCAGCATATCAGTTCATTAGAACACAGAGGCCTATTAGGGTTAAGCGTAGGGACAATCTGCAGTCCTTCCACTAGTGGCTCACTATCACTCTTCTCGGTTAAGCATGGCAAATTGACTGACTTGACTCGTGGCTCCCGGCCACGCCCATCTAGTAGTATGTCACCCCACTATGTGTCGAAAGAAAACTTGAGATTCTCTCAAATACGATTAACATTACAACCAGACCGACTGCGTGTTGGACAACGCTAAATTACAATGTGCAACAGGCTTTTCCGGTTTAACTGTTTTTCCACCTGTCCGCGGTCAATGCAATATGCGCGCCAACGGTTAATTGACTCAGCGGAGCTACACTCAAAATTATTTAGCTTAGTGACCCCTGTGATACTTCGAGAATCATCTAGTGTTTCAGTGTTGGCGTTAAGAGCTGGAGACCACTTAACCTTCCACGGCATACAGATATCCGAAATTTCCGGGAAACCCTCTCCCACCCTCCCCGACTGTAGCTACAACTAAGAGCCATTCAAAAACAAGAAATAATTGTTCCTCGATAGGACAGCTTTAAAAAGCGCATTTCAATCTACTGTCACTACTTTAAACTTGTAGTCGGTTTATGTAAATTGCGAAATGTTGAACATTTGCGCAAGAGCAGTAAAAGCGTGACTGGGCTGCTCGTACGGTTGTCTGACAACTTATACTGAGTCTCCAATATCAGCCACGCAGCATGGTTGCCGATATAATAAATACAGATTCATGAGGCCCCTGATTCTTACAGCAGAAAGCTTGGGCTCTTTAAGGCAATGCGGAGTGGTATCGAGGGGAATCGACGGCTTTTAGGTATGTTTTCTGTAACATTTTCGGGTTAAATTAGTCGTATTAATATTTTGTTTGTTTGTTTCGGGTCAGACCGTTTCACATCTTGTTTCCAATTTATATAGGCGAAATTTATTTGGAACTTGCCACTACACTTTTAAACTTACACTTTTGATGAGCTCGGTTTGATTTTGTTGTTGTACCGGTAATACATTGCCGGATTAACCTCTCGACTTCTTGAACTTGAACGGAGATCGGCTGTTTACCAACTTAGAATAAGGGCGCGATTTTGATTTGCTTCAAGATATCGCAACTCGATTAATTTACAGTCCTTTAACGTCCTTGATGCTAAAAAGCATTCCAAGTTGAGCCATTATTGTGTGTTAACGAACTTAAAGCGTTTTGGTGAATCGAAAACATTAAGGTTCCAGGAAATCTCTTGCGTTTGTTATAACAACCATTCAAGTGTTGTTGACATTAAGGAAATACACGCGATGACAAACTAGACATGACGGCGGACACGAAATTATACAAAGTTAACGCGCAATGGTTGGAAAACGTCTAAAAACAGTTTTTATGCAGTGGACATTATGTTTCTACTGATAGCAGTGAATTGAGGGGATTCTAATTACTGATAGCCTTTTACTTTCGCCATCGAAATTGATTTGTCTCTGGTTCGTGCATAATTATTGTGTTATTTGCGCCCGACACATTGACATAGATTTTCGTTTTTCACAAAGGGAAATACTGCGAGTTCGAGCATGAAACTTGGCATGGTATATCTTTAATAATGATATTTTAAGGCTGTAAAGTAAAATAATCGGAAAGTGAGGTACCAGATGCATTTTTATGCTGTTAAACATGACCTATATTTTGCCGTTATTTTTCACACGCTTCATAGCTGTTTTTAAAATGGTTCGGAAAACCACTATATCAACATATCTGAGATTAGTTTAAAGCGAGGAATAAATTAGAGTGGTTGTTCCACATTTATGTGAAGTTTGAAGTCAATTGAGTTTATTTTAAGACTTTAGCAGCGCTTCGTCCTCGCACCTTATTTCGGTCATTTTATTACACGAAAAACCGCACTTTGACCGCGCTTTCAAATTTTCGCGAATTTCTGAAAAATAAAAGTTCGGTGGAACCTTTAAATATGATTTTTAGAATTAGGTCACCTAAGGGTATCTTTGGGCAAAATATGAGCGATTTGTCAAATGGGACGTTGACCGGCGTTTCTCGATCCTAACAGTCAGCCATTCTTAAGTGCTTTCTATCCTAGAACACGATCATTTTAGGTTTTATTCCACATAAAGGCAACTCTTTACAACCCTAAAAATGACTCTAAAACTCGTGACGTAACTCCTAAAATGTTGTTTATTCTCGGGTTGCGTTATCGTTCACACTATCGATGTTCTTCCTATAATTTTTTGTAAAACAGCTATATTTCCTTGAAATACAAATGGTTTGTTTCATTTTATTCCAGTACAAAATATCGCATTTCAAACTCACATCTTGTAAAAGTATAGACCTGTCTCAGAAACGGACCGGAAATTGTTTGAAATCATCAGGTGTTTAATTTTTTTTGTGTTTTTAGTTTTTGTGTTTCGATTCATACGTTCGTCCTATTATTACCATGCTGACTCGTTTCATGACAGTTTACCTTTGATGCAAGCGAATATACGAAATATCATTTATCTGAACTGCAGAGAAAGATATGAAGACATGATTGATCATCGCAATCAAAACCCAACAGCCTGAAAAATATTCATCTGTGACCAGCTCCCAGTTGGCTTGATATTATAAAAGAATAAAGGAATATCACAGCTGAATTAAATAAAACGTTCTGCTCACTCTAGTCACTCTAGCGTAATTTGCTCAACAAAATTTTGAATTTTGAATCTTTAATTTTGAATTTTGAATTTTTTTTCCTTGATCCGATCCGTGATCCGATCCGTGATCCTGTCCGGTCCGGTCCGATCCTGGTTTTGTCGATGCCGTACGAACACTAAACTCTATCCCGACCGTAGATTGAAAACGTGACAGAAAATTGGCGTTACTTTCGATTCTCACCAAATTTGGACAGTGGGATGATCTCATCATTAGCCAATTACAGGCCATTTTTTCAGCTCTTTTCGTCATATCCCCCGTCGGAAGAATTTAGCTAATTTAGTATGCAAACCACCGTAATGGCGGTCGGCAGGTCTTTTTTGCAGGGTGCAGGGTGCAGGTTGAAATTTAATTATAACTGGAAAACCGCTGGCACTAAAAATAATTAATAACCTATATACTCGTCAGGGGTTCTTACATAAGGTAGTTCGCCTCTCACATAGTGAAAACACGATCGATTCGCCATAAGTACTAATCTATCGACACGCTGAGACCAGTGAAATCTCTTCAAAGCCATCTGAATGGCCGCTCCACAGATGTTTCCATCGTTTCCAGAATTGGCTCGGGTCTTCCTATAGGACTCCACGAGCGAATTTTTATTTTAGCTTGCCATTTATGTATGCAAATTAGGACTATTTAAACGCGACGGTTTCCTAACGCGCCAATCTTTCCAACGTTTTTTATAGCTTCAAGTTAATATTATTGCGGAATCTATACTCTACCTAGCTTCACCGTCGTCGCTACAGTCAGGAAACATTTGTAAGTCTTTATATTCTGTCCTGTATTTTTCTCATCGCTCGGCTCTTCTTCACATGTATTTTTATTTATTTTTCTAGTCGAACCTCGCTCGATCTTTCAATACTCAACGGGCTCCTCGGGTCTCAACAGAGCGTGAGTTCCAAATCTCTAGGCGTAGCGTCAACAAGAACTGTAAGCTACACTTCCCTTAACAACAGAAGATTGCCATCACAAATGAAGCAAACAAATAAAGAAATGAAACAATATAAGATTTTAATCATCGGAATATACTAGCACAAGCTCAGTGGTTCCTTAAAACCAAGCAGGCAATCTAACCGGGTTACGCCAATCGTATAATTTATTCCAAGATTATTCGATCTAAAGAAGTAATACAAAATTTCACTGAGAAACTAAAATGACAGACGATCAGAATATAAACGCAAACCTAAATTACAATGTTAAAGGCCTGAGTTACAGTACTAAACACTTCTTTGACGATATCCAATCAGATTGTTTTACGGTTTGTCCAGGTCAGCAAACAGATAATACAGATTTAAAAACAGCAGGAAACGGGTCAGCGAAACAGGTCAGCAACAAAAATGTGTTCTTTTTAAAACATTTACGAAAAACTACCTTATCCGAGCTCAAAGGTCAGTTGACCGTATCGGTTACGCAACTAAATGTCAATCAAAGCTATTTACTAAATCAAACGACAATCAAATGTAAATTGTTCAAATATTAACGGAACACTCTGTGTGCTTTCATTTTGGTACTCACGGGGAAGAAACCAAATTCAGCAGATATTTCAGATGATATTTCAGACGTTTCTTCAAAAACAATAATTAATTGCAGGCTTAAAATCGTAGGAATATACTCTCCTCCCATCGCTTCGGCGGGTTTGGCACTCAGGTGGAAGCCACCTTTCTGAGCGAATGTAAACAGCGTCATGTAACAGTCACGGTAAGTCTACCACCTGTACGTTTCTTGTAAGTGCCAGCGGTTTTCCAGTGATAATTAAATTTCAACCTGCAACCTGCACCCTGCACCCTGCAAAAAAGACCTGCCGAATGGCGGTCGCCGTCGGCGAAATGGTTATTTGCTCAAAATTGGGGCAAAATCTTTCGGAGATGGAAGTCAGGACATTTGTAAGAATACAGAAAGTAATTTGGGACCATTTGCTGGCTTCTAAGGCTGAATTTATCTAGAGGTAAGCTGTATTTTCGTTTTCGTGCTGAAAGCCACGCGGTGAAATATTATCGGCTTGTTATGCTCTCCTGTTCTGTTTTTTCTCTTGGTCTTTTTTGTGGCCCGCCGAGGCCAGTCTTTCGTCTAAATCAGTTGAAAAAAGTTCGAAAAAGATGTTCCCATTCAAGTTTAAACTCTCAGGCGATAATTCTGGAGTTTTTTGGCCGAAACGTCGGCTTTGTTATGTTCGTGTTTTTCATTTCACTCTTGTTAAGACACAACTCTGTTACAAGCAAATAACGAGAGAATATCGTTTAGTTCGAGATTTTATCTTTATTATACTTTAGGAAGTTTCTCAGAGCATTTTACTTAGGTGTACTCGAACAGATGAATTCGTAAACAAATTCTTTAACCCTTCTGCTCTTGTTGCTTAGACGTTCTTGAGCTCGTGCTGGGATTCTGCTTGGTTCACGATCACGTCTAAAAATACGAAGACGCTTCTGAAGATGCGTTTTATCAAGTTGAAGAGTTGATAGCCCCTATTGATGGCTCCTTTGGTATAACATGATTCATGATTCACTCAAAATGTTCGCTCGTAAATTGATCTCTCGTAAGGCTTGCAGCGACCCGTTCCGAAAACACTCAAAGTCCTTTAGTGTTGGTCTACTTTGAACGGTGTGTTCGTTTGTATGTGATTTCATCGCTCTAACACGACAAAATATATATATGGTTTTGCAAATCTCATGCTATCCTTGTGGTGCCATTCTCTTAAGAACAAAAAAAATTTGCTTCAAACACATGCGCAAGTTAGTTAGCGTCAAAGTCGACTACATGTTAGGCAATCTCGTACCTGGAGTCTTCGTTCCTTACTGCGCATGCTGGCTTGACGAAACGAGCGACTCTCGAAAGATTCGTTCAAGGGGTGGTTTTGATTGGTTGTTCAGAAACGATGCAAATGACCGGAACTAAATCAGACACCCAATATGGCGGACAGAAAGCTTGGTCTCCAAGCCTAGTGTCCATGTCTGCAGGTGCTGCAACGACAATGTGTTCGAAAGACAGCACCCCATTGACCTTTACGGACCTAAGGCCACGAAGGAGTCAGTTTTACCTTTACTGGAGAGACTTACTGTTTTAAATGTGACATAAACGATGGATTGTCATCAAAAGTTTGCCGTCCCTGCTACGAGAAGATTATGAAGTTTAAAAAAATTCAGCGATATTTTTTTACGCCCTACAACACAACAGCAATCTCTAATTCGGTTTTAAACGTGCAAGACTCAAGGCGACAGTCCTTCACAAAAATTTGTATCTGGCAGTCCAGGTAATCCGATTTTGTACTAGTTTATAAGTATCCATTCATTTATTTACTTTTTGTTGTTATTGCTGTTGTTCTAGATTTGGCATAGTTTCTTTTATTTCTTGGTGATATTAGCTAACTTTTTTTCCTTTGTAATTCCGGGAGAAAATAATGGTTAATTCATGTATTTATTATGTATGTAGGCCACGCAATAAAGACGGTTGCCGAATCAGATACCAGTGCTTTGAATCGCAAGTCATGTTCTTTATACAAGCCGAGGGCGATATTACCAGCTCCAACAGTTTCTGTGTCAGAACCGCCAAAGGAAGACGAACGCAAACGAAGAGTGTTACCACGAGGACTATTTCCACAACCACCGAAACCCAAATCCAAATGTGTGGAGATTCTGTCCCAATCTGGTCTCCACAATCCTTCGGTTTGAATATTTAGACTAACGATTGCTATGGTGGAAAAAAAGATTGGTGCCTGAAAACGATCGTCCAGAGATTGACGATCCACAAGACCTACCGCTATGATCGAGAAATCGACTTGCAACTGAGAAATGAAAAGGCCTGGTAATAAGAGAGGGATAGTTCACGTATTTTAACATGAAGAAGTATCCTAAGAATAGACCAATTTCGATATATTAAAATTCAGCCTAAAACAATAGACCTCAGTACGAGACTCTGGGGAATAAATACAAACTTTGTGAGGTTTATTCCCCAGAGCCTCGTTCTGAGGTCTATTGTGTTAGGCTGAATTTTTGAGTTATTTTTTTGTAAAAAAATATCTCTTAGTCGGCGCGTCGGGTATGTTATGGCTGGGTCAATGGACGAGTGAGTGATTGAGAGATGCATGTATGTCACACCAATCAGATTGGATCTACTATAAACAGCCAATCAAATTTCTTGTTGTAAAGATAAATGGTATGTGAGAAGATTTGATCCCGACAGAGTTCAGAATGGCCATATTTATTCTTCTATAAAAGAGGAGGAAGTATTCATATATTGGGTTTACTTCGACATTTTCTGTGGGTTAGGCTGAGGATTTTAGTTAAATGAACGAGATGAGCCTTGGGGTTTGAAGCAGTTCGTGAGTTAGTAGTATACAAATGCAACGAGATATTTTTATTTTTAGTTACAAAGGTAACTTGATACTTTTGTTTTTCACAAGGAGTAAATTCAATTAGAGGTCAAAAATCGTCGCTTCTAGTTCTTAGGACATGTTTTAGAGGGGACGAGACTTAAGATTTGAAACAGTTCTAACATTTACAATAGTAAGTGCGGGTAACGATTGTTTTGTTCTTGTTGCAGGCAAATATAACGAGAAATTTTTATTTTTTAGTTACAAAGTGTAATTTGACACTCTTGTTTTTCACAAGGGAGTAAATTCAATTAGAGCTGACGAATTGTCACCACTCTTTCCCACGAGATGTTTGCTATCTTTAGTAACAAATGGTAACTTAACACTTTTGCTTTTTATATGGAGTAAATTCAATTAGAGATGACAAGTTCTCGACTATTGTTTCGAGGATATTAAACAAAAAAGCTTTCATTTCTGGACCATTTTTACGTCTCTGCAGTAGCAGTTTAATAGTTTTATTTGATGACATTCATTTCAGTCCGATATTTTTAAAGGTAAAAAGTATGAAAACTGCTCAAATGTTCTTTGAAGACTGCGCGGCACCAAGTTAAAGGGCAATTTAATTAAATCAGACTTTCAACGTGTCAGAGGTTTTTTTCTCTTTCTTTCTATTTTCGGTGGAGTTGTGTTGTGTAAAAAGGTAAACTTACGACTTGTATAAAATGCGAAAAAGTCTAAATTAACTTGAGTATTTTTGAGCAAAAACTCCTCTTGGGGGTTGGAAGGGTTATGTGATCGGTGAGTGAGGGAGTTATGCATGTGCGCGTGTCACACCAATCACAGTGCGGGTTGTATCAAAGAACGAATCAAATTGCCTTTTAGAAAATCTACATTATCTGGAGACGTGTCAGATTACTGTAGTTTGTTCAGTCGACCATTTTATGGCTTACTATTTAGCTATCTTACCATGACCGATGTAACATCGCAACCAAAAAAATTTGTCAAATTAACCAAATCATTACTGTACCATGAATGCTCCTATCTCCGACACTTCACACACACAAAAAATAACTCTTGCACGCCTTGCGTGCCTATGTTAATATATCGAAATTAAATATTGGTCTAATACTTTGTGATCTAAGTAGTGTAGCGGCTAACAGCTTCAATTGTTCATTTAGTGATACAAGCATGAAATTTGGCAGGAACATTCTCAATTGTCTATTCTTTTATTCTAGTCGACTAGCCACCTGAAATTCGCATTAACAAGAGTTTTTTTCAAAATGGCTAAAAATGGGAACGATGTGATAAAATGGCGGCCATTTTAAGTAATATCCTTACTTCCAACTCATCTTGAAGCAAAATTTGAGCAGTTTATTACTCCATGATTACAACGTTTCACTGCTAGCATCCTTTAGATACAATTGACTATTCCATACATCTTTCAGTTTCTGAAAATGGCCAAACAATTCTAAAGAATTCTTTCTTTAACAGGCGCTCATGATCCCATAGTACTGTTATATACAGGTTACATTATTTGCCTATCCAGTATTCAGTACGGTAATTCAATACGCCCAGAAGTGTCTTAGCTGGGTAATTCCCAAACAATTCTTTTTTAAACTACCTCTGATCACGTATACGTTTCAAATACACAAGTTACATTACATGCCTACTTCAAGCGAATTCTGATATTCAGGACAGCAATTCATTACGCCCAGCAGTTTCTAGCTGGCTAATTCAAAAACAGCTTTTCAAACAAGCTTTTGATTTCGTAACAGTGTCAAATAGTGCTGCTATTCAATTTAAATTGCATGCCTACTATAGTCGATGACCAGGCGGAGCTACTTTTCACACAAGCAGCTACACAAAGCTGTACAGTTCAGCCCAGAAGGAAGACATTTGCACCTTCCACAACAGTCCTTCCTGCAGCCACATCTGGTTAGTTCTCGACAACTTGCAGCAACTGATGGAATGTCAGTCCAAAGTATCTGCCACGTGTCACCTCGCCTACTCCACCCTAATCAGCTGGACTTTTTGTGACAGGTCGAGGGAGAGTGGCTTGACCCCAGATAATTCTTCCTTGGTAGGCAGCATGCTCTGAATGTAGCCTGAGGGCAGACTGAGGTGGTATTGCATCATACGGCCTCTGTTTGCGAGCGAAGAAATTCAGTCTTCAATCGTTCACACTTGTATCTGCACTGGACCTGTCATACATGACCACAACAAACTGCTCTGGACTCTGCAGATCAGCGTCTCAAGAGATGTCACACAATGACTGAGTTTGGTGAAGGTGGTCGAGACCCCTTTACACTCATTCCATGTTTGCCATGCAGACTTCTTTCCTTAGCCACGGAAAGCAGACACAGTGTCGGATCACGTGAAAGAATGGGAGTCCACTGGCTTTCTCTGGACCGATTGTGTTTACCAGTTCATACACTGGAATCAATCGGAAATTTCCTCCTTGGCCAAATGCAATCCACACTTTTTCAAGACCAGGCTCGTTTAAGGATTTCTTGACAGACATGGCAATAACTACCACATCGATCCGTGTCGTTTGCCTTAATTATTAAAGCCTTACTGCCGTCCATTGCCGCATGTCATGCGTGCACAAAAATACGTGGGTCTGCCTCTTTGTGCATACATGGTGCTAAATCTTCTAACGCAATTATGCGATTGCAACAGACGTATTCCAAGCACGGCATGTCTGCTTCGGACAACCGATCTGCAAGAAAATGGAAAAGTTCAGTCTTGTTGTTGTTATCTCTCAGAAAGCTTGTCCAATTTTGGGGAGTCTTGCTGGTCGGTGTAACCCTTCTTCGTATCCCTTTGCCGCTTTTGGATCGTGCCTCTACTTTCAGGCTGGACTCCTTATACACATCAAACACAATGTCAACTCTTTGGTACTTGGCAGAATATGGTCTAACTCTTGGAAGGATGTCCTCATTGGCGTAGTCATCAAATGTCTTTGATGTACGTGGGGGTTGGGAGTTGACAAGAGCTCAGTAATCCATCTATGATGATTGCATCTGCCTCTGGTTCTGTGTTTGGCATCAAAGTCTTAGACTCAAGTATCTCAACCAATTGCGATTTCTGACATGTGTGAAGTTTCCCACTGTCACTGAGGGAAGCCGGAGCTGACTGGTTTTCGTGCTGGAAGAAATCATGCAAATCACACTGTCTGCTTTGACATGAAATGAAAAGTTGGGAAAATAGGTGACAGTCCTCTTTCAGTGTCCTCTCCTTGGAACTGGCGGCACTGGAAATTTCCTCTTGCTTGAAGAAAGTGATCTCGTCTTTCTATTTGATAAAACAAGGTGTGCTCATCTTTCTTCAGTCCTTCAATGAAGGATTAGAACTGATCTTTGCCTCTGCCATAGTGAGTTGCAACAAGTCTTTAATTAGCCGGATCGGCAATGTCCTTAGCTTTTTGTCTTACACAAGGAGGTCTGCAGACTCTTATTCAAAAGGATTGCCCATTTATTTAAATACTGTGAATAGCTTTTCCACTTTCTCAGACTGCTATTTGAGCACTTCCGCCTTGTTCGTGATGTTTGCTACTGATTGTTGTATCTTAAGTTTCCGCAACCTCTTCGTAGCGAGCGACTAGGCGGCTCACCGCTGGTCCAGCTATCATCCACCTCCAGAGTGCTGTAGGGTCCTCTGTCAAGCCTATCGCTTCTCCATCATCCTTGATGACTGCATTGTTTTGTTCGTGGGCTTGGTCGATTGCAATTGACGAGAATTCTTTGCAAGATTTGTGCTACTTCTGGATGTTGTTGATCGATGGTCATCATATCTCTGAGGTGAATTTAAAGCCACCACGCATAATTCACATTGTTGTTTGCAAAGAAATAGGGCAAAAGTTCTGCCAGCTTCTCACGATACAGGCAAAAGTTGGCTTCTCTAAATGAACGAACCAATGTTAGAATGGTTAGCTCTAGAGCTAAAACGAAATGCAAACTGTGGACTTTCGAGTCTTTGTTTCTTACACCACTCTTCGAAATCAAGAACACCTTGTGGACTTTAAGATGTATCTCTGCTATAGCTATTATATGCAGCTTGCCGCTGCTTGTATAGACAACATGCTGTGATATGATGTGCTTGACGAGATCTGGTAACACTTGAGGCTGACAGATAAGATTCTGAAGTACCAGATGAGGCAACTCCTGCCTCAACAAGAGCACTTGTCTAACCAATGTCCTGAAGTAAAGACTCTATAAATTTCAGAGCAGCCATTTCTATGTGAAGACCTATATTTGAGATGAATCGTCTGAAAGGTTTAAAGTGCAAAAACCTTTAAAACATATGTCAACCTTTTGACCCAAGCACAAGTAACATATGAGGGTTAAAACTAAAATCTATTATCGAAATAACCTAAGTACAAAATTCTAAAATACTTACAGACATGTTCCGCTGGCCATGATAAAGGCTGCTCCTTCTGCGACTCTTGATAGCCTGCGATCATTTTTGCCAGCAGCCAACGTTTTCTACTCAGCTATGGTATTTTTTTAGTTTCTTTACTCGACAATGAACTTTTGTACTGCAACATCATCAACTTCTCCTGTATAAGACTGCGAATTAACTCTATACCTAGAGTTAATGACGGCCATGTTGAGATAAAGACCACCTATTTAGTAAATTGTTAAAAAAAAAGTGTTATACCGCCAGATTTGAAGTGGCTAATCGATCAGAAAGAAAGAATACTTAATTTAAAACATTTCTGTGAAATTTCATCCTTGTATCACTAAGTGAACAATTTTGCCAAAAAAGTGATGTTAGCCGCTACACTAAAGATGGCGGCTGATGATCGGAGTAGTCGGAATATCGAGGAATTCCTTGACTCCATGAAACAATGCTTTGACGATGTGGATCAGGCGCTTGCTGACGAAAATGCTTCTATTCCATTAGACTACTTAGAGCGTAGGCTAGAGGACCATTTCCAAATTGTTAACGCAATAGCAATCGCAATACAGGATAATGCCAGTGGTGATCTGAAGCAGACTGTTGAAGACCTGCTGTCATTTTCGGCAAAATATGCTCCAGGAAATCCATCCCACAAAGGTTCAGAGGGAAACAAACGGTACAAGGTCATCAGCTTGGGTTCCTTCAGCTTAAATATCTAATAACTAAACCCTAATGCGGCGAATTTCAAAATAATCCAAGTACTAAAACGAATGACTCACTTCCACTTTATTTTTACCATCAACTGGCTTATCTCAATGCAAAGGCAAACCATTCTTCATTATAGTATTTGTTGCCATCTGTTACTTTGGTACGGTGAAACATTGCCATTACTTTATATACTTCAGTGTTAAGGAATTCCTGTTAAAGTAAACCACTTTTATTTCTAGAGAAACAGTTCACTTTTTAGACGAGCAAAATAATGTTTTAAAATTAAGTACATGTACATTCAGTAACTACTGTTAAGGTTATGTTTGTGTTAGATGACAAATCAGTATGTTCATGTTTTTGAAATTGAATAAACCATGATCTTTGAATATTGTCTCACCGTTTCGTTGTGTCACTTAGGATTTACAGAGAGTGTCAAAACCAGAAACACAACTCACCATCTGACTCTTAAATACATTTTTTGTCATAGAAATTTGCAACCAAACCAAATATAAACCACTACCACATTATTGACTCTATCTTGGTAATCACATGTCGGCTGTAATGCTGTTGTGTAAGTCTGTCCAGATAACTAACTGTATATTGCAGTGATAAAAGACTGCTGAACTAGGCTTCTGGTTTGATACAGGTAGTTTTTATACTACAGACAAATAAAAACTTGGCCACACATCCTCACTGTGCCTCTTATTATGTGTCTCATAGTTCATCTGCGTGTAGTTTAAAGATGGAGACAAGATGGGTTACACGTACATGTCCCTACAATAACAACTTCCACCGAGATGATGGACAGGGAACCTTAAAGCGTCTTTTTTTACATCTCTAAGATTTTCTGTTACTTGAGCTTTATAAATTATCAAAGGCAAGTCTCTCATTCTTTACAAAGCTTCACAAACTTTGATGTAAAGATCAATACCAGAGTTCCCATCATCCTCTAAGGGATCTGGAACATGGTTCTTTAGGACAGTCATTCCTCGCTCAGTCAGTTGGACTTAAGACCCTGGAACAACACTGCAGTTATCATCCATCTCTGTCACACTTGATTCAAAGTCAATGCCATAAGATTCTGGTTCACAGAGCACTGCATCATCCATACTGTGCATAATGCCGGCACACCATAATGCCATTGGGGATTGGTTTCCTGCAGTACGTATTCCATGAAAGTTCCACAGCTCTATGAATTGTTCAAGGGTTGCATTGATTCTTGGTAAATAGATGAGCTGCAGGGCAAATAGGTCTAGCTCACTGGTTGAATCTAGCAAGCAAGAAACGTCTAAGAAATTACACATATCTTTGTAAAATGCAATCACACGTCTGCTCATTTCCCTCCAAAGTCTCTTGGTTCTAACATTGTGGACACTGCGTCCTGCTCTGAAGCTATCACGATTGTCACCTCTATTCTCAACCATGAACCTTGCAACATCTACGTTTTCAACACCATGGTCTCCTGTCACACATAGAGGTAACCCAAAATCATGGGTTCCTTCAATGAAGTATTGTAAAACTGTAGATGCCAAGTTGTTAGTTGCACATTTTAGGTACACTATAGCCCTACTATAGCCATCTATGCATCCATGAATCACAAACCTCCAATTCACAAGTTTATGATTCCCATCAATGTGCCACAAGTTATTAGGGGCTCTCACATTGTATTGCCTCCGTTGAATGGCAGCTCTCCTCCGCAGTACTCTACCGACAGGATCAATGTGACTTAGAATTTCTCTTATTTGGTATCTTGAACAAAAATGCCACGGGCCTTCAGACCACTGCTCACACAAAACTCACCAGCATAGGGTGTCTGGCTCAACATTCCTGTAATAACAGTATATAGGTCCTCATAACTTATGTCCACAAAGTTTCCATGAAGTCCAAATTCTTGTCTACGTCGAAATAACGTGCTCTCACTTATTCCAAGAGAAAGTGCTATTCTTTTCCAGTTCATCCTAGTTTCCCTCAGAACCTCGACTTGTTCTTTGGTTATCCTGTATCTGGGCCTCCCTCCCGTACTTGCTTGTGTAGAAGAACCCCAAGCTGATGACCTTGTGCCGTTTGTTTCCCTCTGAACCTTTGCGGCATGGATTTCCTGGAGCATATTTTGCCAAAAATGACAGCAGGTCTTCAACAGTCTGCTTCAGATCACCACTGGCATTATCCTGTATTGCGATTGCTATTGCGTTAATAATTTGGAAATGGTCCTCTAGCCTACTCTCTAAGAAGTCTAATGGAATAGAAGCATTTACGTCAGCAAGAGCCCGATCCACATCGTCAAAGCATTGTTTTATGGAGTCAAGGAATTCCTCGATATCTCGACTACTCCGATCATCAGCCGCCATCTCAGATGACAAAGTAAATTCTTAGGATACTCCTTCATGTTAAAATACGTGAGCTATCCCTCTCTTATTACCAGGCCTTTCCATTTCTCAGTTGCAAGTCGATTTCTCGATCATAGCGGTAGGTGTTCTGGGTCGTCAAACTCTGGACGACGGTTTTCAGGCACCAATCTTTTTTCCGACCATAGCAATCGTCAGTCTTAATATTCAACCGCTTTTTGGACCATAGCGACCATCATTCTCAATCAGCAATCGATAATCTCAACCATAGCATCGACAATCTCAATCACCAATCGATAATCTCAATTACAGCGATGGACATTTTCAATCACCAATCGATAAACTCAACCATAGCGATCGATTTCTTGATCACCAGTCGTGAACTCATACCGCTTTTGACTGATATGGCCTCCCATACGCACCAACAAAAAAAGTCGCGCCAACAAAAAAAAAGTCGCGCCAGATTAAAACTAGTGAGACAATCTCAGATAGTGCAGAGTGTAATTTACGACTCTGATACAGTAGTCACATAGGTCCTCACCCATGCCGTTCTCTCCCTTGGTAGCCTACTAATATGAACGGAATATGAGCGAACAAAAACTTGATAAGACATAATCTTAGCAGTGTGTGTGTTTCATGTTTGTGTTTTCTTTCAAGGCCCAAAAATAACTTACAATTACCGTTTGTCAAGACGGTTTCGAAAGTCATTGCAGCAAATGTGACAATTGTACTTTTCACGCCAACGTTTGTAACTTGATACTTTTGTTTTCCTTGCCAATGTGTGCCACAAGGTACCTTTGTTTCCACGAAAATATAAGAAAGATGTGTATCATTTTTTTTTACTCACTGCTGGAGATAAATGGAAAATAAAAGTTAAATATCTGCTGAAAAGTCGAAGAGGAAGATTTTGTTTTATTCAAAACGCAAATTTTCATTTCACGGATAAACAAGAACTAATCTAATTATCAAATAGTCAGGTTGAGTCAAGGAAGAGTGCGTTCTTATTCTATCCCCAGCAAAAACGAGAGTGTGATATCACTCATTTACAAAAAATAAAAAATAGGTGCTCGATGAGCACATGAATCCACGGCCGTAGGTGAGTGGATTAGGAATCTCTGCAGGACCTGGGTTTTATTCAACGTCTCCAGATAACAAAAGGTTCCTTTCTGACAAGAGGTAGTTCTTATTATCAAACTGAACTAGGACAAAAATTCTGGATAACATTTATAATTCCTACCAGAAGACCAACACTTTTCTTGTTCAAATTTTGTTTAAAAAAATCGAGTAAAAACAGACTCTTCTTCATGAGCAAGCTTGACAATCCATAGTTCACAACTGGTAGCCAGAGTGAATAAAACAGATGAAACGGGAACACTCTTCTTCAAGAAATGTTTAATTCTGGCTCTTACTTTTCTGTGTTTAACTGATTTTAAAACTTCACGTGGTAATCTAGATGGTTCTCTGTCTCTTTTCCCACATGGAGCAACTGATAAGTATACTGATTAAAGATTAAAGATTTACTCTTACATGTACCTTGCCTAAGTGTAAACACTTTCACTCCGAGTATTTGCAGAAAAAATACTAGACACACAATGACCAGGCATAGCTTCTGTGGATGTGTTTTCCATGGTCATGATTTCGTCAACTAAAGCTTTTGGTTTGCACTCTACTAAGAGAGTCCTATCTCCTTAAGAGGAACTCTCACGTAATCGCAGTGGAATTGGCTGCGTTGTGCTCTGACTGCATCATCCTTCGAAAGGACTGCGTACTCCCTCGAAAGGGAGCTAAAGGGCTGCATAATCCCTTAAAAGGGCTGAATAATCCTTCGAAAGGGATTCGAGTTTCCTTGAGAGGAATGAATTACCACGAACGGTGAATTCGTGATTTCTGTGCCATTTGAGTCGCCCAGTGATCGATGTATTCGGCCTGATTGCAGATTCTGTTGTACGTTGCGAACTATTGTTTTAAAATTTGAGTGCATGGTATTAATATCCTCTGCATCACAAGCA
>NC_138148.1:23142300-23147300 GCF_964199315.1 Orbicella franksi | reverse complement strand
CCGTGAATTAGGGGTGTTCTGCCGTGAGTTAATTTCGTTTTGCCGTGAATTAATGATGTACTGCCGTGAGTTGATTTTGTTTTGCAGTCAGATAACATTGTCTTGCCGTGAGTTAAGTTTGTAGTGCCGTGACTTTTTGTTTTGTCGTGGCAGTTGTGGGTCACCGTAGCTTTGAACAATCGTATTTCCAATCAAAACCTTTCGGAAACCACTCAAAGTCATGCAAGATCATTCGAGAGCAATGTTTTGGCACATTCGCTGATAGCCGTACCTGGTTGCATAAAAAAAAAAATAGAAAACTTTGTCTACTCACCAATTCGCGTCACCTCGAAGAGCGTGGGAAAACGAGTCTGCAATGTCATACGCCCTGCCAGCGGTTAGAGATCGTAGTCATTGATAATGCTCCGTAACGCTGTGCTTTTACTTGTAAATTCGCATTTTTTTTTTTCTCCGTTTTGAAAACCAGCTCTTACGAACATTGACAGGTTTGACTAACCGAAAGTCTACCAACAAATCAATCGTGACTAATCTTCACATATTTTGTTCCTCTCAATCGTACAGTCGGTCATTCGGGCATTAATCGGGAAGCGATCTTCGCACATCTGAAGTTTGATTAAGTACGAGTATTCTTTTGTTACACATTTTTGGTTAACGGACACGCTCGATGACATAGAATCTACGGCCCTCCGGCCGTGGATTAAAAAAAAAAGCGTGCATCTGAACTCGAGAACGGAGTTTATCACCCTAGCAATGCCAGAACGCACGCGTCTTACATGTTATGTTCTACCACAAGGGAAAGCACTCAATGTTCGCGGGTAGTCCTGTATGAAATATATCTTTCACCTAACATATAGTCCGCTTTGAAGCTATCCAATCTGCGCATGCGTTTGGAGCAAATTGCTTTTGTTCTTAAGAGTCACTGACTGAAAATATCGAGAATGGCTAGGCAGGTTAGAAAAATCGTAAATCCTGAAACTTTGCCTAAAGAACGCCCTTAGGGAGCCACTTTCGAAAATATTATTCCGATTTTCTTAGAATTTAAAGTCTTCAAGAAATTCGCAAAAAAACGAAAATATAGCTTTTTGCCTCATTAAATATGCAAAAAATATCTGGAAAATTGACAAAGTTCTCGGTATTCGCATTGAAACAATTTACAAAACTAGAACTCGGGGTAAACTTAGCATAAGAGCTTTACTATTCTTCTATCTAACAATAGGAAGTATTAAATTTTTTAAGCATTTTGAAGGATTCCGTCGACCGTTGAAGAATTGCCTTCTAAAGCCCCTATAAAAACGGCACAAATTGCGTAGTTTTAGGGGCTTAAAACGCATCTTGGTATGTCCGATATGGAGCTAAAACAAGTACTGTGCAAAAGAGTGTCGTTTCTGCTGCAATAATATGGAAAAAAATTTCTGGGCAATCGAGGTTCACACAAATGCAAAAGTTCGCGACAGTCTCTTCTCAAATTTGCATAATGCGGTATGTTCAAAGAACTCTATTGTTGAGCACTATAGTCTGTTTTTGTTCCATTTGTGGGCCATGCTTTGTGGGAAACACACAAAAAGAGAGTTGATCCATGTCGTTATTACAACATTGTTTCATTATTTCACGCAAGGTACATAAAACTACAGAAAAAGCCCAAAATATAAGTTCAAAGTCACATAGACTAAACACGCTACATGTATTACGTGACTGGCGTCACGTAAGATATATTTTCAGTTAGCTCCTATTAAAATTCCTCGATTATTGAGGTTTAGACACTTGCTTATAATAGAGACACATCAGGGTTTGTCTTTCCCGTTTACACACACTCGACTAGTCTGCAAATATTCGAAAGGAGGCTGGTCTTTTAAAGTAAATTTTAACATGTGTCTCGATTTTGATCTTGATGGAAAACGAATTAATTAAATGCACGAAATGAAACGAAGAGGTTTTATTGATGTGATCCAGCCAGACCAAGGAAGCAAGTTTTCTTGAAAAATGGAGTAAGGCTGTTTGAAATCGATCCGGCGATCTGACCTCGGTTGGAATTCGGCCTAGCCCAAACGTCGCGTTTCTGCCGTTCCGACCTCAAATAAATTTGTCCCGGCAGTGGCAATAACATGAGAACAGCGGTGATTCCAAACGTCGAGTTCAATCAATCAGAAGATCGGAAGACGCTTGCTTTGCTGAAGGCCATTTTAAATGCTACAAATATTAACAACGGCAGCTGATGCAGCAGGCTAGGAATTCAATTCGGCACGGTACCTAAGAGCACGCCGAAGCCAAGTCGCGCTACACGGCATGCAAACGTTGTTTATTCCCAAGGGGGGCGGGGGGGAGACTCATATAAAAATAACGGGGGTGCTCGTCGTACATTTAAGGGGGTTAATCTTCAAAAGGTTCACCACGAGAGCTTTTGCGGTACCATTTATGGGGATCGAGCCGAAAAATATGACAGGGGATAATGTGTTATGTAAACGGTTGTCAGTTTAACCATCGATTTTCCCTCTTTCTTTGTTATTTGGAAACTATTAAGGCTAAGTAATTGAAGAAACCAACAACGACAAAAAAACACTGTTAGAAATATAGGGAGTAGTCATTCTATGAAGAGACTTTTCTATTTTCGTCAATTATACAAAAAAGTTCCCCTAGCCTTAAAAACGTTTGTGTTTGCTGGCGCGCGTTCTTACTTACCAGATTTTTTGTTCCAAATACTGATTGAAGAAGACCAAAAGTTAATCAGAGTATTTATTTCGACCCGATATTGGGCAAACTAAAACGCCTTTTAAGCCCGTAAAATTACGCAATTTGTGCTGTTTCCAAAGGGGCTTGAATTCTTCGACAGTCGACGGAACCCCTCAAAATTTAATTAATATAAAGCTTTCAATATGCTTAGTTTATCCGGTGTTCTATTCCTGTAAATTGTTTCAATACCGAGAACGTCGACTCAAGCGCGGCAGTAGCACGACGTTTTAAATCATGCATGCACTCAATTCGGCAGGCTGAAGTAAAGTCGGCGCGACTACTTATAGCACGGCAGGCCTAATGCCGTTCCGCTCGGCAGTAGCGAGACTTGGCTTCGAACGGCGTGCTCTTGCCATGCACGTTACTGAACCAGGGACGGCAGAGCCGGGGTGGGGACTTAAGCCCCCCCCCTCCTCTGCACTTCCTTCCCACACACGGGGGGGGGGGGGGCTTGTGTAAAAGCGCAGGTCAGTCAGTACTAAGGCCGTGATATATCATGGAGGGCTGAGAAAGATGTATCAAGCTCACAATACCTTCAAAATATATTGCTGTAAATGCACTAAAAGTACGTGTCATTTTATAGTTCATCCACTCGGTTGATTTTCTTAAGAACTACACCATGGAGAATGTCAAAAATACCATTTCCGAACCCCTAGATTTAAAATGTTTTTTCGGTGGAGGATGCCCCTAGATCCATCTACAAACTTGCGCCGGCACCGCTGGTTTTCAAGTCCCCCACCACCACCCCACCCCCCCCCCCCCCGCCCCTTCCTTCACTTGAAAAAAGACTCCGCCGTCCTTGCGAATTCATATCCTGCTGCATCAGCTGCAGTTGCTCTCTAGCATTTAAAAAGGTCCTCAGCAAAGCAAACGTCTTCCGATCCTCTGCGCGAATGAATTAAATTCGACGTTTGAATCTTTCATAGCTTTGTGTCGTGCCACTGCCGGGCCAAATTTATTTGAGTTCGGCACGGCAGAAGCACGCCGTTTTGGACTAGGCCGAATTCCAACCGAAGTCAGATCGCGGGATAGACATCAAACAGTCTTACTCTATTTTTCAAGAAACCTGCTTCCTTGGTCTTGCTGGATCACGTTAATAAAACCTCTTCGTTTCATTTAGTGAATCTAATTAATCCGTTTTCCATCAAGATTAAAATCGACAAACAATGGTTAAAAAACACTTTAAAAGACCAGTCTCCTTTCGAATATTTGCAGACTAATGGAGTGTGTATGGAAGGGAAAGACAAACGCCTATATGCTTGTATTATAAGTAAGTGTCTAAACCTCAAGAATCGAGGAATTCCAGTTGGAGCTAACTGAAAATATATCTTACGTGACGCCAGTCACGTAATACATGTAGCGTGTTTAATCTATGTAACTTTGAACTTACATTTTAGGCCTTTTCTATAGCTGTTCTGGATCTTGCGTGAAATAATGAAACAATGTTGTAATAACGACATGGATCAACTCTCTTTTTGTATATTTCCCACAAAGCAAGGCCCACAAATGGAACAAAAACAGACTATAGTGCTCAACAATAGAGTTCTTTGAACATACCGCATTGTGCAAATTTGAGAAGAGACTGTCGCGAACTTTTGCATTTCACCTGTGTGAACCTCGATTGCTCAGAAATTTTTTTCCGTATTATTATATTAGAAACTACACTTTTTTGCACAGTACTTGTTTTAGCTCCATATCGGACATACCAAGATGCGTTTTAAGCCCCTAAAACTACCCAATTTTTGTCGTTTTTATAGGGGCTTTAGAAGGCAATTCTTCAACGGTCGACGGAATCCTTCAAAATGCTTAAAAAATTTAAAATTTCCTATTTGTAGATAGAAGAAAAGTAAGCTCTTATGCTAAGTTTACCCCGAGTTCTAGTTTTGTAAATTGTTTCAATGCGAATACCGAGAACTTTGTCAATTTTCCAGATATTTTTTGCATATTTAATGAGGCAAAAAGCTATATTTTCGTTTTTTGCGAATTTCTCGAAGGCTTTAAATTCTAAGAAAATCGGAATAACATTTTCGAAAGTGGCTCCCTAAAAGCGATCTTTAGGCAAAGTTTCAGGATTTACGATTTTTCTAACCTGGCCAGCCATTCTCGATATTTCCAGTCAGTGACTCTTAAGAGAATGGCACCACAAGGATAGCATGAGATTTGCAAAACCATGTATATATTTTTGTCATGTTATCAAAGAAAGCAACGTAAACATGACAGGTTTTGCGTAATGCACTCGGGTACCTACCCCACCTAACTCCCCTTCCCGCAAG
>NC_138148.1:23074800-23137300 GCF_964199315.1 Orbicella franksi | reverse complement strand
ACAAGTTTTTTAATGCCACTTACTTGGGAAAGTTTCGATTGCGGTTATGAACATTTTGGTCTGTTTGATAGAGACAAAGGATAAAATAAACGCACTAGTGTGGTTTGGAAACATCGCACGACATTTCTTGAACCAAGTTAGGTGTAATTCCAAAAGACACGCGGTCACAGTAGCATTCTTGTATCGCGCTAACGATGCTAGAACGCATGCGTATGACTTGTTTGGGTTCTACCACAAGGAAAAGCGCTCAACGTTAGTGTGTGATCTTGTATGAAATGTATCTTCCACCTGATATGTAGCTGACATTAATGCTTATTAATCTGCGCATGCGTTTAGAACAAATATTGGTTTTATTCTAAAGAGAAAAGTACCACAAGGAGAGCAAGAGGCTTTCTGAAACAAATAAATAGCTTTTTGAAGAATTCAAGGAGGTAACGTAGCTACATACGTCACCTATTTTACGTAGTGCTCACAAGTACCTACCCCATCCTTATGGAGTTCCATAGCCGCCAAAAATCAAAGTTGATCACAACATTCAACTTGACAGTCTAACAATTAACTTGGCAAACATCAATATCATATTTCACTCTTCAACTTTGTACTTTGTATCACAATCATTGAAACTTTAAACATCAACTTTCAAAGTGACGGTTCAACGTTCAACTTTATCCATCAACATTCATGTTAACATGTCAACAATGATCTTGACACTTGGGCTGTCAGCGAAAGATGAAGTTTGAATCTCCAAGTCGAATGTTCAGTCACCAAAGGCGCACCAATCCCGCCAAAATTCAACTTGAGAATTCGACTTTCAAGTTGATAATTCAACATGAATTGTTAAGTGTCAATATCCGTGTTTAGCAATGAACACTCTATGATTGCTATTGCTGATGACGTAAATATGTTCACCATGACGTAATGTTTAATTTCTCAAAGTTGGTTTCAACTTCGTTCCCAGGGTCCTCTCTCTTCCTCCCTGGTTGCGGCTGGTCACGTGTCTGCTAGATTTTTCCAGACTCCATAAAAATGATTGGAGGGAGGGGCAGGACAGTTAAAATTTGTCTCCACTGAGCTCACCTACTGAGCCCAGTAGGTAGTGGAATTTGTAACCTCGGCCGAACTCACAGCGAAGGCATTGACACATTCGATATTGGAGTTCAATGCATCAAAGTTCGGCTTAAAGGTTAGCCCTGTATTTGGCTGAATTTTCCCATCGATAGTTGGACGGTCTTTGGAATTTGTGGTGGTGAAAATAATTGACAAAGAACTTGGAAATGACGACCACAACAATAAATGAACCGCGCGGTGAATTTAATTTCATTTTTCATTCGGCAAAATCACAACGTAGGTATTTACTTATTCGCTTAGAGTTAAATACGTTGTTTGTTCGCCCACAAGGGTAGTTTTGAATTTCATTGAATTACTCCCATCGACAGTTTGGCGGTCATTCCATTCTCTTGCGGCGAAAACAAATTACGAAGAACTTGACATCAACAACATTAACGACTGAGTGCTGAACACCAATAACTTGATTAAGCAGCTTATATTTTTCGATCGGCAAAATCACAACGGAGACATTGATGCCTTCGTGTAGAGTTTGATATGTCCAGTGTATGGCCAAGACACTAACTTTGAATTTGATTGAATTCATCCAATCGACAGTTTGACGGTCATTCGGTTCTCTTGCTGTGAGAAATTTTGTGAAGAACTTGACAACAGCGACATCGGTCGCGCGTTTGCAAAATCCAATGGCTTTCGTTTTAAAACTTTTTCAGCGGTAAGTCCAATTTTCGGCTAAGAAACTAGCTTCTCATTTAGCTGAATGCATCCCGTCGATAATTTGACGGTTACTTAATTAATTCTTTTGCTGTGAAAAACTGATTAAACTGATCCGAAGCAGGTTGTTGACGGTTTTTAAAAAAGCACTGAAAAATAAGCAAAGTTCCCTCTCAATTAGCATCTCATACTCATAGAAGTTCAGATCATAGCGACGAAGCATTGGTCAGGCAGGATCTCTGACAAACAACTTGCTTCACTTTCAAAATAAATGACGTCTGTATAGCAGCGCAAAAATTCACCTCCCTAGACAGTGTTGACTAAATTTAAGTTGAGGACCCACCCTCAGTGCGGCTTTGATTGGCATACGTAGACACGTGACCAGCCGCAACCAGGGAGGAAGAGAGAGGACCCTGGGAACGAAGTTGAAACCAACTTTGAGAAATTAAACATTACGTCATGGTGAACATATTTACGTCATCAGCAATAGCAATCATAGAGTGTTCATTGCTAAACACGGATATTGACACTTAACAATTCATGTTGAATTATCAACTTGAAAGTCGAATTCTCAAGTTGAATTTTGGCGGGATTGGTGCGCCTTTGGTGACTGAACATTCGACTTGGAGATTCAAACTTCATCTTTCGCTGACAGCCCAAGTGTCAAGATCATTGTTGACATGTTAACATGAATGTTGATGGATAAAGTTGAACGTTGAACTGTCACTTTGAAAGTTGATGTTTAAAGTTTCAATGATTGTGATACAAAGTACAAAGTTGAAGAGTGAAATATGATGTTGATGTTTGCCAAGTTAATTGTTAGACTGTCAAGTTGAATGTTGTGATTGTTACACTCTACTCAATCTCGCACAGGAACTACTACAAAACTACAATGACAACACGTTTTCTCATCGATCCTCGTTTCGTTTTCATTCTCTCCAACGCGTGGGATTTTCGATCCCATAATAATAAGTAACCTGGGGCTGGGCCCAGTCCCTCACGTTCTACTTGTAACACACTCCCCTCCAACAGAAATGTCGTCCCGACATTATAATAGGAAATACAAAACCAAAAAGAACAATGGTTAGGAGGGAGCGTCAGTTCTCATCATGTGAAGTATATATGAAATAATTCATATTTGAACTGCGGTAGTAGAAGAAAGTGAAGTATGATCATCGCAGTTCTCATCATGTTTCAAACTGAATACTTATTGTGGCAGTTCCATTATCCGCAGGTTTTGTCTTTAACAGTTTGTAACTAGAGGGAAAATTCAACACAAATTTCGCTTATGAGTTAAATCACAGAAGGCGAGTAACAGGTCTGCTTGTCCATGGTTAATACTCGGAGTAATCAGTTGTGACTTCAGGAGTGTTCATTATTGGTTTGTCCATATGGGCTGTGGTATATACTGCAGCTGTGGAATAAATGGGATGTGCGGGGTGCAGTGAACACACCGGCAGTGAGGTACAAGCCAGTTGGCCATGACTTGATAGGGAAGTATCACCTGAGGGCATTGAATTGCGTTTACTACTGGGTTTAAACGTTGGTACTCGGGTACCCCCATCTGACTGTAAGTCGTCTCTCCCTTCCAGGTCGCGTAGCTCCCTCTAGGTGTTCCTCTGAATCTGAATTGTCACTTTCCTCAGGGGCCATATCAGTCACATCTAGAACGGATGAATTTGGCACTGATGAGTCACCAGTGTCCACTTGTGGGTCAGGTTGGTCCCTGGTATCTGACATAGTGGCACAATCTTCATTATCACAGTGGTCCTGTGGGTCCATGGGAGGGTTGTCTACTTCCGCCGGAAAGGCTATTTCATGGGTGACTGGAGAGGACAGTGTGTTCATCTCATACTCATCATCGGAACTCTCTCCAACGTCTTCAGGCTGAGGTGGCACTCTAGGTCTTAGTTGGGTGGTCTTGGATGATGCTCTCGTTGGTTTAGGCAGTGGTAAAGCATCACAAGGAAGTAGCAAGTTACGGTGTAACACTCGTTGTTTCCCACGGCCAAGTTCTGGCTTTACTCGATAGACTGGACTATCAGATATGCGTTCCTCAACTACATAAATTTGCTCTTCCCAGTGTGAACGGAGCTTTCCAGGTCCTCCCCTTTCTGAAAGGTTTCTAACAAGTACGCGGTCGCCGGGGAGTAGGACTGCTGCGGAAGCCTTCTTGTCGTAATACACTTTACTCCTGGCTGACGATTTCTGGGTGTTCCTAGATGCTACGTCGTAGGCCCGTCTCATATCTGCTTGCCACGTCTTTACATAGTCCTGGTAATCACCCTGTTGAAGGTCGTTGTCTAGGTCAAACAGCAAATCAACTGGTAATCGTGGGGAACGGCCAAACATCAGGTAAAATGGCGAGAACCCAGTCGTTTCGTGTCTTGTGCAGTTGTACGCATGTATAAGCTTGTTTAAGGAATCTTTCCAGTTCGATTTCTTTTCCTCCGGGAGGGTCCTTAGCATCGAGAGTAACGTTCGGTTCATGCGTTCTACCTGGCCATTGCCCTGTGGGTGGTATGGAGTGGTTCGCGAGCTGGCAACTCCACTGAGACGTTCTAGGTTGTGGAACAATTTGTTTTCAAACTCACCACCTTGGTCGTGATGTATTCGTGCTGGGAAACCGAACCTTGGGATAAACTCATTGTAGATCTTCTCAGCAGCAGTGCGGGCCGTCTTGTTGCGCGTTGCATAGGCTTGGGCATATTTGGTAAAGTAATCAACAATCAGCAGTACATATTCATATCCACCTTTGCTCTTGTCCAGATGCAGAAAATCAATGGAAACTACTTCAAAGGGTGCTGATGTCATCAGGTGCATCATAGGTGCTTTCGTGACTGTGTTTGGTTTCTTCTGTTTGATGCATCTGCAACGTTGTGTCACAAAATACTCTATGTCACAGTACATATGTGGCCAGTAGAAGCGGGACCTTGCAAGTTCTGCGACTCTCTCCACTCCAAGGTGTCCCATCTCTGTGTGTAGTTCTTTAAGTACCACTGGGATGAAGTTGTGTGGCAGAACTAATTGTATCTTAGAGCTTGTTCTTCGTCGCAGGATACCATGTTCATCAACTTCCAGTTTCTTCCATTCTCTCATAAGGTTGGTAACTCCATGGGGTTCATTCTTCAGTTGGCCACCACCCGGTTTGATCCCGTGTGTCTTGTAGTAAAGCACGCGGCATATAGCACTATCCGAGTGCTGTGCCTCCTTGATTTCACTAGGGCTGAAGGGTTTTAGATTCAGATCCTTTAATGTCGGTTCAGGAGTTGTCAAGTCTGCGGCAATTGCCGTAACCCATGGGATTGTGCCTTTTGCCTGTTCCCTAACTGCTTCCACGGTTGCTTCAAGGACATCTTTGGGTACTTCCTCTGCACAATCGCTCATATACTTGTCTATGTCCAATGGGATTCTTGACAGAACATCCGCGTCAACATTAGTCTTGCCCGGTCGGTACTTGATTGTAAAGTTATAATCCGCTAACTCGGCCACCCACCGATGCCCCGTGGCATTCAACTTTGCTGATGACATCACATACGTTAACGGGTTATTGTCAGTGAAAACAGCGAAGGATGGAGCATAGAATAAGTAATCCCTGAATTTGTCAGTAATTGCCCACTTTAGGGCCAAGAATTCTAACTTTCCTGAGTGCAAGTGGTAGTTCCGTTCCGCGGGCGTCAATGTCCTTGAGCCATAGCCAACAACTCTCAATTTCCCCCCTTGTTCTTGGTAGAGCACCGCCCCAAGTCCTTCGCTTGAGGCATCCGTGTGCAGTACAAATGGTCGTTCAAAGTCAGGGTAAGCCATTACCCCTGGCTGCATAAGAAGTTCAATTAGGAAGTTTAATCGCTCTTGGTGTCTTTCATTCCACAGGATTTTGTGATTTGATGACGATTGTCCTTTCGATGTCGGCAACTTCCACTTGGGGTGCTCTTTCTGTCCTTTAGCTCTGCTGGGCTGGTCACTGCATTCTTTAACTGAAAGTAGGTCATAAAGGGGTTTGGCTAATCTGGAGAAGTCGCGAATATATTGGCGGTAATAGCTTATGAAACCCAGGAGTTTGCGCAATTCACCAACAGTTCTTGGTTTAGTTTCCTTAAGGGCTGCCACTGCTGCAACGTCTGCTGAGTCCATCGTGTAGCCATCTGCTGAGACTATTCGGCCTAAGTAACGAACACGGGGCTTAAACAACTCACATTTCTTTGGCTTCAGCTTGATACTATACTCCTGCAAACGTTTAAGTACCTTTCGCACATTGTCTACATGCTCAGAAAATGTTCTATTGTACACCAGGACATCATCAAGATATGGAATACATATTTCATCGCGGAGACCTTCTAGGCATTTCTCCATGTACCTCTGGTAAGCTGCCGGTGCATTTTTAAGGCCAAAAGGAATCCGGTTCCACTGGTATAAACCCCAGAGGGTGATGAATGCTGTTAGATGTCGGTGTTCTTCTGCTACGAATCCTTGGTGATATGCCTTTCCTTGGTCTAACACTGAAAATTAAGTGTTCCCACTGAGACTATTCAGGATGTCTTGGATGCGAGGGATGGGCTGGCGGTCATCCTAAGTTTTGCTGTTTAACTGCCTATAGTCAACACATAGTCTCAGACTGCCGTCTTTTTTTCTCACACACACCACTGGGGAAGAGTAGGGTGACTTTGAGTTGCTTATCCAACCACGATTGATCATATCCTGCAAGTGTGACTTTACCTCTTCGTACAAGGGCTTTGGAATTGAATTGTATGTTTTTTGTACTGGGACGTCATCTCTCAGGTTGATTTCCAATTTCAAATGTTCGGCACATCCAATGTCACCATCATCTATAGCGAAGGCCCCGGATTCTTCCCTCAACATCTCCTTGACAATCACCCGTTGCTCACTTGACAAATGGCTCAAGTCAACTGGGGGAGTCCACTTTGCTTTACTTTGTTCGGGCTGATTTGGCTCCCACTCATAACTGGTTGCCTCACTCCAAGTTTCACCTTCCTCTTTCTCTTGTTTCTGTTCAGCTTCGACTGGCAGTGGCGTGACGGACTGCACTAACTGTATAGTGCCCAGTTCTGTCCGCCTACGTAAGGTCATCTCTCGTTCGGTGTTGTTGCATACTGGAACATACATTCGGCTCGAAGACCTCGGGGAGATTCGGTGGAGACAGCCCTGAACTTCTATCCCCTCAGGCCACGCCCCTTCCTCTTTGGGCTCAAACACAACAGGCAAATCTTCTTCTAATAGTCCAAAGTGTACCTGACATTTGACTCTCACAGTCTCTCCTGGTGGGACACGTATGTCTTGTCTGCCGACTCTGAGCATACCGGTGTCAGCTTCATCATCCATACTTTGGATGAAATTAACCAGCGCTCTTGCTTCGCCCTCTTTCACAGATGGGAACGAGTCATTCACTATTCGGGGCAATAGGCTGGTTGTGTTGGGGCTACTACTCCTCTTAATGACCTCTTCAATGACATTAAAGCCGATGATGGGATACTCCTGATTATCTTCACTTCCTATTAGTATGGGTACTGTCAATGGCTCCGAGTACCCGTCCTCCCCAACCAACTGGAACTCTACCTCAATCCAGCCATCATATGCGATTTTTGTACCGTTCACGGCCTGGAGATTTAATCCATCTTCCCCCAATAACTCGCTTATGTCTCTTACTGGCTCGTTTGGTAGGTTAATTTCTTTCCAATGTTTGGACACAACACAAACTTGAGCTCCGGTTTCCCACAGGGCATCCACCTTTTCCCCTTGAATCAAGCAGGAAACCACACATTTTCTTCCCACTAATTTGGTGAGTTTAGAGCGTTGTCTCGGGGTTAGGTGGGAACTGAACGACGTTTTCAATGTTTCAACATTTGCCCTTTCCCTCAGTTCAACTTCGCTAATGGCTTGACATAGTTTCTTATGCTTCTCCCAATGTTCCCTTTGACAAACTTTTGAACAATAGTGGCTAGTATGGCACTGTGAACACCGCAAGTATTGATGTGCCCAATCCTCCCTCTTTCCACAGTTCATGCATTGTTGGGACTGCTCATGAATCGGGGGGGCTGCTCCTTGTCCCGTGGGGGCAACCCTTGTCTGTTTCCCTGGGGGCTTGCTGAGTTATAGCCCCTTCGGCTTGACCTTAGGCATTGGTAACTGAAGTGGCCGACATCACCACAGTTGAAACAATGGTTGCAACGGAAACCCCTTCCTTGTCTTTCACAATTCCAGCACCCTCTAGGGCGAACCCTCCCTTGCTCTACAGGGTTGTACTGTGGGTGAGGGCTAGCGCGGCTTTGTTGTTCCATGCCCTCCCGGATAGCAGCCAATTCCGCTTTCAACTCTCTAACTTCAGTAAGAAGGTTAACTTTTGGTGGCTTTTCTGGGGTTTTACCTTCAACTGAGGCATGGCTGTCGTCATGGGTGGCCAATTGGGCTACAAGCTGTGTGGGGGTTCGGTTTGTGAGCTGGTCATGACGGGAACCAAGCTTCTGCATTCTTTCTGTTTCATTACTAACTGCTGCATTCAATTTCTCAAAAAGTTCTTCATCTTCCACTTGGGTGTTTTGCAGGCATGGTTTTATCTCCATTTTAATGTTATCATTCCGTAACCCAGTTAATAATGAATGCAGAAACATGCACTGTACCAGCTTTGGGTCATACTTCAAATCAGATCCTGCTTCTTGAGATGCAAACAGTACTTTCTGCTTTAGATCAAGGAGGCGAACAAGAAAGTCCTGAGGGGTCTCCCCAGCTTCCTGTACTGCCGAACTGAGCAGCTGATACATTTCCGTAGCCCCCCTTTCTTGGTAATGTGACCGGAGAATTTTACGTAATCTGGCAAGATCTAGATCGGGCTTACCTTCCAAGTAGCTCCTCAATCTCAGGCCTGGATTGATGGCTCGAATAACGGCCTCGACAATTTCTTCTTTATAGCCCCGTTTCAATCCAGCGTTAATTTGGTGAGCAAGACTGGTAAAGCTCAAGCGATCTTTCTGACGTGAATCTCCAATCTGTCCCGATATTTTAAATTCCTTCCTGAACGGTGGAATCGCTGTGGTTTCTTTAGGCGTAACTGCATTTGTGCTTGACTTGACAGCAGACTTCTGATCCACATGTTCGGTTTTCACACCACCCTCTTGTTCACTCTTCGCGTCCTTCGTTGCCGGTTTCTTTTCTTTAATTGTTTCTCTGAGATTCGTTAGTGCTTCAGTTCCGAGTTCTTCGGCGTCTAAATATTTCGTTAGGATTTGTATTAACGCCAGACGTCCCGTATCCGTCTCTTTAACTTCGATATGTAGCCCCGCACAGATTTCTCGAAGACTCGCTTCGCTAAGCTGACAAATTGCTGTTCTCACCTCTATCTGAATCTCTTCGACGACTTTTATAGACATTTCGATGGTTTCTTTGTCACGTCGGGGTCACCAAATGTTACACTCTACTCAATCTCGCACAGGAACTACTACAAAACTACAATGACAACACGTTTTCTCATCGATCCTCGTTTCGTTTCCATTCTCTCCAACGCGTGGGATTTTCGATCCCATAATAATAAGTAACCTGGGGCTGGGCCCAGTCCCTCACGTTCTACTTGTAACATGATCAACTTTGATTTTTGGCGGGGATGGAACTCCATACATCCTACCCCCTTGCTGCAAGCCTAATTAATTAATTGAAATTAATTAATTATACAAACATTAAAGTTTACACCTTATGACCATAGTGCCATAGTGCCTTATTACCATAGTGCTTTAGGGCCATAGTGCTTTAGCGACGTCAACCCCAAAACCATCCAAATAGTGCACTCTGCACTAAAAAGCGTATATCTGAAGTCGAGAACGGAGTTTATCACACTAGCTATGCTTGAACGCATGCGTCTTACATGTTATGCTCTACCACAAGGGAAAGCACTCAACGTTCGTGGGTAGTCCCGTATAAAATTTATCTTTCACCTAACATATAGTCGACTTTAACGCTAACTAATCTGCGCATGCGTTTGGAGCAAATGGCTTTTTGTTCTTTAGAGATTGGCACCACAAGGGTAGCATGAGATTTGCAAAACCATATATATATTTTTGTCATGTTATCAAGGAAAGCATCGTAAGTATGACATATTTTGCGTAATGCACTCGGATACCTACGCCACCCAGCCCCCCTTCCGGCATAGCTAATAGATTAATTGAAATTTATTAATTAAACAGATATTAAAGTTTACACCTTATGGCGTTATGGCGTTAGTGCTTAGTGCCTTAGCGAACAGCGTCCCCCTAAACCATCCCAATAGTGTACTCTGCACTAAAAAGGCGCGCCAAATAAAACTAGTGAGACAATCTCAGATAGTGCAGAGCGCAATTGATAGCTCTGCTACGGTAGTCCCATAAGTACTCACCCCTGCTCGGCTCACTTCCGGTTTGTGTCTACCTTGGTAGTCTGCTAGGCCTTTTCCCCTTTGCAGTGTGTATGTTTTAAGGTTGTATTTTCATTCAAGGTCCAAAAATTACGTTCAAATTAATTACTCCTGGTGGTTTACGTTGATTTTTGTTCATTTTAAATTCAATAATACGTTGAAGCAGCAAACGTGACAATTTAGCTCTTGACGCCAACTTTGTAACTTGATTCTTTTGTTTTCCTCGCAAAGGCATGTAATATGAAACCCTTGTTTTCTCCAAAACATACGGAAAATGTCCTTGTTTTTTGGAGATAAATGAAAGAAAGTTAAACATCTGATGTAGAGATGAAGAAACGGAACAGAAACGATGTTGTTTTACTAAAAATGCAAATTTTTACCGATGAACAAGAACTAATTTAATTATCAGATAGTCACGAAATACCACTTTCTTTTTCTGTTGCCACCTTTGTTGTTAACAATTCAAAACTAACACAAAACGATATTGAATGGCTGAAAAGCTTTTCAACGAAAAGTATTGAAGAGAAACAGCGCTACTTGGCCGATATGAATGAGTCTCCTCAAAGACTGATTAAATTAATTTGCGCTTTCACTAGGTGCCACGGAGTCTGCAGCAACATTTGGGCACTTTCCTGGTTTCTTTTGTTACTAATTTACAATTTGAGGAGTATTAAAGCCACTAACTTGGGAACTTTTTGGTCTCTCTTAGAGACACAATTAAGGCAAGAAATAAACAAGCCGCTAAGGAGAAGCAATACATTTGAATCCTGACAAGCACACTATTGTAGATTAAAAACAGCTGATGATATTTGTTGAACGACCTGCGTGTAATTCTAAAAGCTACGCAGCCACAGTAATGTTTCACTTTTGCAATAAAAAGGGACAATTGGCGCTACCTGAAAAATAACTACCGTCCTTGGTCACATGACATGACATAAAATACTGCGTGGAAAGATAGTGTATAACACTAACGATGCTAGAACGCATGCGTCTAACATGTTGAGTTCTACCATAAGGAAAACCACTCAACATTTGTGCGTGATTCCGTATGCAATGTATCCTCTACCTAATATAGAAGCCAGGAACGCTAACTAATCAACGCATGCGTTTAGAGCATATTAGTTTTGTTCTAAGGAGAATGATACCACAAGGAGAGCAAGGGGTTACCTGAAATATATAGCTTTGCGATGTTCAAATCTAAGTGACGGCGATGGAATGTGTTTTACGTAGAGTACACTCGTACCTTTCCCACCCCACCCCCACTGCTTCCTTGCCTCTAGACTAATTAATTAATTGAAATTAATTAATTAAACAAACATTAAAGTTAACACCTTAGCGCCATAGGGCCATAGTGCCATAAGGTCTTAGTTCCTTAGCGGCAAGCAGCTCCCATAACCATCCCAATAGTGCACTCTGTACTAAAAAGTCGCCCCCGGAAAAAAAAAGTCGCGCCAAAGGTAAGAAAGTGTTCGCCAAAAGGAAAACTAGTGAGACAATCTCAGATAGTGCAGAGTGTTATGCAGGGCTGTCATTACGTTTTGAGTCATCTGCTGCCTGTACATGTATGTAACTTGTGAGCTTACGTGAATTGTGCCAGCGTAGTGAGCATTAGGCAAGTTCATCCCTAACATTAGGGCCCACCAAGCATACTCTGCTTAAACAGGTGTTATGGGTCTTAATGTCAACCCTGTAATGTACAGCAGTTAATCTAGTCATCTACTTGTAGGTGAGATGTAGTGGTCCCCAAGACAGCTTGGGCTGTGCCGCTTGACAAATATGGCAGATACTGTAGAAATCTTAATCAATACTCATTTGTGTAAGGTTATCCTTGTGAGTGTGCACTCAATAGACTAAAACAACTTGACATCACTTATTTCAACACAAATTTATATTTTTTACCCCTTATGTTTTTTAATGGTAAACAGCAAGCTTTTACAGTAACTGTGGTGGACATTCGTCATGCTTTCACACGGTACTGAGTAAATTAACTTAGGACTATCTCAGCGTTCTTAGTAGGTCACATTACTGGCAGTTTCTGCTGATTGCAATACTACAAATACTATGCCTTGTTGTTTACAAATGACACATTGACCATATCTCCAGTAAAAGTTCTTGGACTACGCAGCCCACATCACATAATTATCTCAAAACAGTAAGCATGGCTGAGTATTTCAGGCAGACCTAAGTTCAACTCCTTGGCGAAGCTTGTAAATAGCCAACTGGTTTGCCTTCTGCCAGCTAGGGTTTTAACCTTATTAACCGCGCGGCTATGGGCCGAGCGCGGTTCATGGTTTACCCGTGGTTTATTTTTTTAATTTTTTAAATTTTTTTAACCGCGCGCGGTTCATAAACTACCCGTGGTTTATTAACCGCGCGGCCATGGGCCAAGCGCGGTTCTGGTTTACCTGTGGTTTTTTTTTTTTCGCAGATTTGTCTGCGACAAGACCCAAGCTTCCACTCGGCCAAATTTTGAGTCACGCAACCTGTGATGTTTACTCGCCAAAAGCTGTTGAAACATTAATAAATCTCATCTCCGATACTGACTTTCGCGGGAAAAAATTAAAAACCCAGCGTTCGTCAAAAATTATATTTTTTCAGCAGATATTTAGCTCGGAACATATACATATTTATATACCTTTGAATCGTCGATGAAATGACCTTTTCCGGATATTTTTTCCTTCGGGGTCAACAAAAACCTCCGATTACAAAATCACGCCGAACCCACACGTTGCAAAAAAATCTCTTCAAAACCCTGACTTCGAAGCGATATAACACTTCAGCGTTAATAGCTACCACACATCGGCAGACGGTAAATCTATTCGTTAACAATCCAGCTTTATCGTGTTAAAATTTCAGCGAAATCGAACAAAACCAGAATTAATTAGAATTTTTTTGTGACCTCACTCCCCAGACTTGACCCAACAAAGGAAGCAACGGTCGCCCATAGCAACCGAAAAACACGAACATAACAAAGCCGAACGTTTCGGCCAAAAATCTCCAGAATTATCGCCTGAGAGCTTAAACTTGAATGGGAACATCTTTTTCGAACTTCTTTCAACTGATTTAGACGAAAGACTGGCCTCGGCGGGCTACAAAAAAGACCAAGAGAAAAACAGAACAAGACAGCAGAACAAGCCGATAACATTTCATCGCATGGCTTTCGGCACGAAAACGAAAATACAGCTTACTTCTGGATAAATTCAGCCTTAGAAGCCAGCAACCGGCCCCAAATTACTTTCTGTATCCTTACAAATGTCTTGATTTCCATCTCCGAAAGATTTTGCCCCAATTTTGAGCAAATAAACATTTCGTCGACGGTGACCGCCATTACGGTGGCTTGCATACTAAATTAGCTAACTTGACAAAATTCTCCCGAGGGGGGGATAAGACGAAAAGAACTGAAAGATGGCCTATAATTGGCTAATGATGAGATCATCCCAGTGTCCAAATTTGTGAGAATCGGAAGTAACGCCAATTTTCTGTCACGTTTTCAATCTGTGGTCACTGGAGTGACCAAAATCGATACATCGGTCGGGATAGAGTTTTATCATTAAATTATATGACTTGTGTGACTACTTTGCTAGCCCTTTACTCGTGGAAAACACCAATTAAATTTAATCATGACTTTTAAGAAAGAAAGTTGTTGTTAATAGTGTTATTATCGTGTCATTCATATGGCTCATGCCCATACATATCCCGAAGAAAGTTCTACAAAGATTAAGACCATTACGTCATCGGAGATTTGTCAATGGCTACCACTGATGGTGCAATAATACAGTTTGTGTTGATCAAGTGATGTGATGTCTACAGTAGGAAAAGAATCATTAATGACTGCTTTGGAATGTGCACTGCGTTCCGACGGTAGTGCTAAGGAAACAGTTAAATTTTAAAAGCGCGGTTATAAGATCTAACAGATCTTGTTCGATTTGTGTACGAGCAGACCCAAGCTTGCACTCGGCCAAATTTTGAGTCACGCAACCTGTGATGTTTACTCGCCAAAAGCTGTTGAAACATTAATAAATCTCATCTTTCGCTGGAAAAAATTAAAAACCCAGCGTTCGTCAAAAATTAGAGTTTTTCACCAGAAATTTAGCTCGGAACATATACATATTTATATTCGTTTGAATCGTCGATGAAATGACCTTTTCCGGATATTTTTTCCTTCGGGGTCAACAAAAACCTCCGATTACAAAATCACGCCGAACCCACACGTTGCAAAAAATCTCTTCAAAACCCTGACTTCGAAGCGATATAACACTTCAGCGTTAATAGCTACCACACATCAGCAGACGGTAAATCTATTCCTTAACACTCCAGCTTTATCGTGTTAAAATTTCAGCGAAATCGAACAAAACCAGAATTAATTAGAATTTTTTTTTGACCTCACTCCCCAGACTTGACCTAACAAAGGAAGCAACGGTCGCCCATAGCAACCGAAAAACACGAACATAACAAAGCCGACGTTTCGGCCAAAAAACTCCAGAATTATTGCCTGAGAGCTTAAACTTGAATGGGAACATCTTTTTCGAACTTTTTTCAACTGATTTAGACGAAAGACTGGCCTCGGCTGGCTACAAAAAAGACCAAGAGAAAAAACAGAACAAGACAGCAGAACAAGCCCATAATATTTCATCGCATGGCTATCGGCACGAAAACGAAAATACAGCTTACTTCTGGATAAATTCAGCCTTAGAAGCCAGCAACCGGCCCCAAATTACTTTCTGTTTCCTTACAAATGTCCTGACTTCCATCTCCGAAAGATTTTGCCCCAATTTTGAGCAAATAAACATTTCGTCGACGGTGACCGCCATTACGGTGGCTTGCTTACTAAATTAGCTAACTTGACAAAATTCTCCCGTGGGGGGGACATGACGAAAAGAGCTGAAAAATGGCCTGTAATTGGCTAATGATGAGATCATCCCACTGTCCAAATTTGTGAGAATCGAAAGTAACGCCAATTTTGTCACGTTTTCAATCCGCGGTCACTGGAGTGACCAAAATCGATACATCGGTCGGGATAGACTTTTATTATTAAATTATATGACTTGTGTGACTACTTTGCTAGCGCTTTACTCGTGGAAAACACCAATAAAATTTAATCATGACTTTTAAGAAAGAAAGCTGTTGTTAATAGTGTTATTATCGTGTCATTTATATCATTCATGCCCATACATATCCCGAAGAAAGTTCTACAAAGATTAAGACCATTACGTCATCGGAGATTTGTCAATGGCTACCACTGATGGTGCAATAATACAGTTTGTGTTGATCAAGTGATGTGATGTCTACAGTAAGAAAAGAATCATCAATGACTGCTTTGGAATGTGCACTGCGTTCCGACGGTAGTGCTAAGCAAACAGTTATATTTTAAAAGCGCGGTTCTAAGATCTAACAGATCTTCTTGTTATTTTTTTTAACCGCGCGGCCATGGGCCGAGCGCGGATCATGGTTTACCTGTGTTTTTTTTTTCGCAGTTTTGTCTGCGACCAGACCCAAGCTTCCACTCGGCCAAATTTTGAGTCACGCAACCTGTGATGTTTACTCGCCAAAAGCTGTTGAAACATTAATAAATCTCATCTCCGATACTGACTTTCGCGAGAAAAAATTAAAAACCCAGCGTTCGTCAAAAATTATATTTTTTCAGCAGATATTTAGCTCGGAACATATACGTATTTATATACCTTTGAATTGTCGATGAAATGACCTTTTCCGGATATTTTTTCCTTCGGGGTCAACAAAAACCTCCGATTACAAAATCACGCCGAACCCACACGTTGCAAAAAAATCTCTTCAAAACCCTGACTTCGAAGCGATATAACACTTCAGCGTTAATAGCTACCACGCATCGGCAGGCGGTAAATCTATTCGTTAACAATCCAGCCTTATCGTGTTAAAATTTCAGCAAAATCGAACAAAACCAGAATTAATTAGAATTTTTTTGTGACCTCACTCCCCAGACTTGACCCAACAAAGGAAGCAACGGTCGCCCATAGCAACCGAAAAACACGAACATAACAAAGCCGAACGTTTCAGCCAAAAAACTCCAGAATTATCGCCTGAGAGCTTAAACTTGAATGGGAACATCTTTTTCGAACTTTTTTCAACTGATTTAGACGAAAGACTGGCCTCGGCGGGCTACAAGAAAGACCAAGAGAAAAACAGAACAAGACAGCAGAACAAGCCCATAATATTTCATCGCATGGCTTTCGGCACGAAAACGAAAATACAGCTTACTTCTGGATAAATTCAGCCTTAGAAGCCAGCAACCGGCCCCAAATTACTTTCTGTATCCTTACAAATGTCTTGATTTCCATCTCCGAAAGATTTTGCCCCAATTTTGAGCAAATAAACATTTCGTCGACGGTGACCGCCATTACGGTGGCTTGCATACTAAATTAGCTAACTTGACAAAATTCTCCCGTGGGGGGGACATGACGAAAAGAGCTGAAAGATGGCCTATAATTGGCTAATGATGAGATCTTCCCACTGTGCAAATTTGGTGAGAATCGAAAGTAACGCCAATTTTCTGTCACGTTTTCAATCTGTGGTCACTGGAGTGACCAAAATCGATACATCGGTCGGGATAGAGTTTTATCATTAAATTATATGACTTGTGTGACTACTTTGCTAGCCCTTTTCTCGTGGAAAACACCAATTAAATTTAATCATGACTTTTAAGAAAGAAAGCTGTTTTTAATAGTGTTATCGTGTCATTTATATCGTTGATGCCCATATATATCCCGAAGAAAGTTGTACAAAGATTAAGACCATTAGGTCATCGGAGATTTGTCAATGGCTACCACTGATGGTGCAATAATACAGTTTGTGTTGATCAAGTGATGTGATGTCTACAGTAAGAAAAGAATCATCAATGACTGCTTTGGAATGTGCACTGCGTTCCGACGGTAGTGCTAAGGAAACAGTTAAATTTTAAAAGCGCGGTTATAAGATCTAACAGATCTTCTTGTTTTTTGTCGGTGACCAGACGCAGACCTCCGCTCGGCCAAATTTCGAGTCACGCAACGTGTGGTGTTTGTTCGCCAAAAGCTCTTGAAACAGTAATACGCGGACAATTTTACGGATATTGTTTTCTTTGTTGTGGGTAAAATATATTTTCTTTTGGTTTTATCGAAGCCTTGGATTCAAATGGAATAATAAACACGCTAAAAAAAAAGTATTAGTCAGCCATGGAATGCGCTAACATTGCAGCTTTCACTTTCTCTAGGTGACAAATAAGATGGTGTTTACTTTGCAAGGTTATTTTGGCAGAAGCGACGGTCATCAATTTATTTGACGTTTTGCTAGTATTTCTTGTGGTTTTAGGCAAATGAAGTAAATTCTTTGGCTGTTTCATCGCAGCGAGTTCATAGATGGGAAGGAAAATTAAATATTTGCAAGCCAAGCAAAGAGCTTGTCTAAACATGCAAGGATTACGTCATTGGTAGGGAAATTACCACCGTACTAAAAATAGCCTTGAATAACGGAAGTCTTAAATTATGTGACTCGTGTGACTACTTTTCTAGCCCTTTACTCATGGAAAACATCAAAGAAATTTAATCATGACTTTTAAGAAAGAAAGCAATTGTTTATAGTGTTGTTATCGAATCGTTCATATCGTTCATATCGTGCATGCCCATAGATATCCCGAAGAAAGTTCCAGATTAAGACCATTACGTCATCGGAGATTTCACAACAGCTACGACTGATGGTGCAATCATACAGTTCGTGTTGATCAAGTGATGTGATGTCTACAGTAACAAAAGAATCATCAAGGACTGCTTTGAAATGTGCACTGCGTTGCGGCTGTAGTGGTAAGCAAACAGTTAATTTTTCAAAGCGTGGTTATAAGATCTAACAGATCTTCTTGTTTTTTTAGTTTTGTGGGTGACCAGACCCAAACTTCCACTCGGCCAAATTTTGAATCACGCAACCTGTGATGTTTACTCGCCAAAAGCTGTTGAAACATTAATACAAGGACAATGTTACGGATAGTGTTTTCTTTACTTTGGGTAAAATATATTTTCTTTTGGTTTTATCAAAGGGTTGGATTCGAAGGGAAATAATAAATACGCTAAAAAAGGTATTACGTCAGCCATGGAATGCGCTGACGTTGCAGCTTTCACTTTCTCTACGGGACAAATAAAATCGTGTTTACTTTGCAAGTTTATTTCGGCAGAAGCGACGGTCATTAATTTGTTTGCAAGTTTTCGAGCATTTCTTGTGGTTTTAGGCGAATGAGGTAAATTCTTCGGCTGTGTCATCGCAGAGAGTTCGTTGATCAGAAGGAAAATTAAAAATTTGCAAGCCAAGCAAAGAACATGGCAGAACATACAAGGATTACGTCGTTTGGTAGGGAAATAACCACCGTACTAAAGATAGCCATGGATAACGGAAGTCTTAAATTATGTGACTCGTGTGACTACGTTTCTAGCCGTTTACTCGTGGAAAACACCAATGAAATTTAATCGTGACTTTTAAGAAAGAAAGCAATTGTTAATAGTGTTGTTATCGAATCGTTCATATCGTTCATACCCACACATATCCCAAAGAAAGTTCCAGATTAAGACTATTACGTCATCGGATATTTCACAACGGCTACCACTGATGGTGCAATAATAGAGTTTGTGTTGATCAAGCGATGTGATGTCTACAGTAAGAAAAGAATCATCGAGGACGGCTTTGAAATGTGCACTGCGTTGCGACTGTAGTGCTAAGCAAACAGTTAAATTTTAAAAGCGCAGTTATAAGATCTAACATATCTTCCTGTTTTTTTTAGTTTTGTCGGTGACCAGACCCAAACTTCCTCTCAGCCAAATGTTGAGTCACGCAACCTGTAATGTTTACTCGCCAAAAGCTGTTGAAACATTAATACACGGGCAATGTTACGGATATTGTTTTCTTTATTTGTCTGGAAACTATATTTTCTTTTGGTTTTATCGAAGCGTCGGTATTACGTCAACCATGGAATGCGCTGACGTTGCCGCTTTCACTTTCGCTACCTGACGAATAAGATCGTGTTCACTTTGCAAGTTAATTTTGGCAGAAGTGACGGTCATCAATTTATTTGCAATTTTCCGAGCATTTCTTGTGGTTTTAGGCAAATGAAGTAAATTCTTTGGCTGTTTCATCGCAGCGAGCTCGGTGATCAGAAGGAAAATTAAATATTTGAGAGCCAAGCAAAGAACATGTCAGAACATGCAAGGATTACGTCATTGGTAGGGAAATAACCACCGTACTGAAGGTAGCCGTGGATAATGGAAGTCTAGAATGATGTGACTCGTGTGACTACTTTGCTGGCCCTATACTCGTGGAAAACACGAATTAAATTTAATCATGACTTTTAAGAAAGAAAGCTGTTGTTAAAAGTGTTATTATCGTATCGTTCATATCGTTCATGCCCATACGTGTCATACATATCCCGAAGAAAGTTCCAGATTAAGAGCATTATGTCATCGGAGATTTCACAACGGCTACGACTGATGGTGCAATAATAGAGTTTGTGTTGATCAAGTGATGTGATGTCTACAGAAATAAATGAATCATCAAGGATTGTTTTGGAATGTGCACTGTGTTGCGACTGTGGCGGTAAGCAAACAGATCTTGTTATGTTTGATTTGAATCATTTGTTCCTGACATTGAATTACTTAGTCCACTAACCTTTATGCTTTGTAAAGTGACCGAGGGTAAATTAGGGTTATTTATTTAATATATTAACAGCCTAAATGACAGTAACTTGGTTAGCTGATGTCTGTTCTTTTGATTTCCATTTTGTGTACCACATGTACAGCTAACAGTGTGTAATATGCCTAGGTACTGTTTTTGATCGAGTAAGCTCTTTAGTGTCTTTTTACTGATTAAGAAGACCACCCAACTGACTTTCCATACTGGTAGATATACATGTATATTCAGAGTTCCATTCATGGTCTTTCTAGGTTTGAGACACAGCAGAGTTGATTTGCACAGATGTTTTTGCAGATGACTTGAACAGCATATTTAACGTGACATCCATAATCGTTTTTGGAATTCTTCTTTAGTAATAGAAATGTAGACTATGGCAAATGGTTTCCGGAAGGTGTCTTTAGCAGCATATTTAGAGTAACATCCATTGTTGGTTTCACAGCTGCTGCATACCATAACATGTTGTCATGGGGCATGCATGTGTGGAACATATACAATCATGTACAAACTTAACTGTGCAATTACTGTTCTTGAAGGTCTTGAATTAGAAGGTACAATGAAGGGTTGTATCCACTGTGCGTTCGGTGTCTTGGCAATGCATTAAGAGTCCACTGAGATCATTTGGTAGGGAAATCATGAAACTTCAGACATATTTCACTCAAACAGCAGTCTACAAAATAATGAATAACAGAAACAATTGATTAGGACATTGTTTCAAGTTGACATTTCAGAAAAAAAATATTTTATGCTGCCCTAATATCTAACTTAATTGAAGTTCAAATAATTACCCAACCCCTCCAAAACATTTAACTGTAATGCCCTGCATGTTGACTCCAGGTAGTGACCCGTCACTACCTTACCACAGCGCACAGTGACGTCACTCTTGAGAGTGAGGTCATTTTCATTATCGTTGTCTCCAATAAGAAATAACACATTCTATTCTGTTCATCTTGTATTTTCCTCCCCTACAACCTTTACTTTTCTTATGTATATCTTTAAATTACATGGGTATACATGTGGTCAATGCTATTAAAAATCAACCCCAAATAAGAAAATAAGAAACTTGTGCTCAAGAAAACCAAAAAAGAAAACAGAGTTACAGCCAATAATATAATCATTCCTATAAATCCTGACACAATAACCAACAATAGAAAACGATGTGCTCTAGCTGCTTAGATTTAGACAGACAAAAATGGGTTTATGATCACTATAATATGATTCTAATGTACCAGAACTTTGAACTTGATGTGGAATATTAGTGTATATGTGGTCTATCTGAGTTTTATAATCTGTTGTGAACTGTTTTATCAGCTGAGTGTAACCCTTTTGCTTGATCATATATCCCACAAGAGCTTTCTGTTCAGAGGTAGTTTCCATAAAATTGACATTAAAGTCTCCTAAAATTATGACAGGAGTCTGTGGCTCACAAAGAATAGTCCGATGTAAGTGTTCCAAAGCTTCAATTAATTTAGAAAATGGAACTTTTGATTTTGAGCGATATATCCCAACAATATATACATTGATACATCCCGGTAAATTGATTATAGCAACAGTCATTTCTGTATTGTTGTAGTTCCATCTATAGGGGTCACAGGTGCACTCTACATCATTTCCGATATACACAGCTGTTCCATATGTTGTTCAAGTAGTATTCTGTGGATCACAATCATTTCTGTAGAGGCGAAAATTAGTCATGTCATATGCTTCATCAATGTCCCTTGAATATAATGCTGTCTCAACGAATATATTCACATGTGCTGCTTGTACACTATAATCACATGCTACATCTTCAATATGGAGATGCAAGGATCTTACATTTTGAAACAAAATTTTCAAGTTGTTTTCGTTACTTGGTGTTTCATAAAGAAAGGGAATGCATGGTTTTAGAGAAGCTTCTGACCTTAGTCTAGACATTTCAGCTGCAACTTTCTTGCTACCTGCTATCTTTTACTCATTTGAATTTAAGATATGCAATCCTGAAATATTCTGCAGTCTGCTCAGACCAACATAATGCATATGTTCTCTTGTTGAAGCTGGTAAATCAACAACTGCTGCATCAAGTGTGTCACCTTGACAACAATGTATTGTTTTGGCTGCAGCTGGTCGTAAAGGGAATTGTCTACAAAGAACTTGAACTTGATTTCTTTTGTACAATCTAACTTGTCTTGTGATTTCCACTATGGGTGTCCAAGTGCTCTGTATTTGTACATTATACAAATGTAAATACTCTCTTCGCCAATAATGACCAATGTTAGGATCCTTAAACATTACCCATGTAGTACTTGGTGTAGTAGAGTCAGGTACTCTGTAGTCAATTTTTTCAACTGTATATTCTGCTCCATTGGTCATACCATCAAGGACAGACACATTTGTTGTTAGGTCATACTTTGCTGCAACATGGACAGAGTAAACAGAAAATAATCCCATGGTTTTGGTTGGATCATTTGGGATTTTTTGTTTCATTTTCTCTTTTAGTTAATCGGATAGATCTTCAATTAAAATGTCAACTGCACAAATGTTTACTTTTTGGTTTTTGGAGTTGTTAAATATTTTAACATTGTGACCATCTACTGCTTGGTTAGTACTAACCAAGTGAGTGATGTTCATGGGATAATCACTTTCACCTGGCTTTACTTTTAAAATCCTTCCTTTTAGGACCTCAATATCTTGTTCTCTGTGTTTTCCTTCTCTTAGGTGATTTCAAAGCTCTGCAAATTCTGTCATACTTCTGTCTCATAATTTCTGACAATTCATACATTTTAAAATGTTTTTGCCAAATATTTGTGGCTAATGAACTATAGGCATCTTTTGAATTCTCAAAAATCCATTTGTCAAAAACTGGCTTTAACTGAAACAGGTCACCAACAGTTATCAAATTAACTCCTCCAAAGGGTTTTGTTGTGCCCATGATCTGCTGTAAGCGTAAATTCAAGAACGTGAACATGCCACTGCCTATCATACTAATCTCGTCAATAAAAATAACCTCAAGTTTCCTCAGCTATGCTCTGATAGTGTTAAGTCTGTCTCTATCAAGTGTGCAATACCCAAAACCTCGGTTAGCGTGTACTTTAAAAGCAGAGTGAAGAGTGTTACCACTTATATTAAATGCTGCTTTTCCTGTTGGTGCTACTTTAAGTACTTTAATGTCGTCAGGGTTTTCACCTGGTATACTATTCAAATATCTGATCAAAGCTTCATATAAAGCATTAGTAACTGTAGTTTTGCCAACGCCAGCCCCACCACTTAAAAAAGTTGAAGTGCTTCATCACTAGTTTTGATGGAATTCAAGACATGATAGGAAAATTCCATTTGCTTCACGTTAAGTGAACGAACAAGTTTTCTAAAATCATCATCAGTCATGCGTTTTACTACAAGATCTTCATCATCATTGGTTCTTGGAAAGATACCGATATCATCCATTAATTCATATTGGTTGTGCTGTTTATTTGTGCCTGGATCAAAGCATCCAAATAATGGACTTGGTTTTGTCCCTATCTCTTGGTCTTGTTCATCTCTATGTTGTCTATTTGGGGCCACATCCACAAATTCTTCCAGTTCAACATTTTCTATTGCATCATCAAGCACTTCTGCTGGTAATCATATTGCCGTTTGTTGTGGGCTATTGTGTTCTTGAGTTGTTCAAATCTTTCTTGGAAAGTTTCACAGTCTTGGATAAGATCCTTGTTTTCATTCCTCCAAGGAGTGTACAGCATTAACTGTTCTCTGCTATAATTCTCAGGGTCCTTGTTTTTGTTAAATCTTACTGAACGAATAATTCTAGATTTTTGTCTTTTCACCAGTTTCAATCCACCTTTTAGGTCATATTCTTCACACATTTCTGTTTTATCATTGGTGAGATCATCATCAACATTATCACTAAAATCAATTTCAGGCAAGTAGTCATCAGAAAGAAATGTTTTAACCTGACCCATATATTCTACCTGCCTTTTACTTTGCTTGTCACAGTTATACCATGCTGCAAAATCAGCTAGACATAATTCTGCTAATGTTTTTGGTCTCCTTTGGTATCTTTTGATCAAGTTAACTGACTCAATATCCTCAGAGCTATCTGGTAGTTCTTGAAGCTTATCCATTGTTTTTAAAAGGAATGTTCTTTCTTCTGGATTGGACGTGTTAATAAACTGGAATTTCCGAGATGACCTTCTTAAAGGCATCTGCAAAACCAAATACACTGCTTCTTGTGCACTGACCTCAACAGCATCTAGAAATTTGTTTCCAATGTGTCTGACTTTGTTTATGATGTCTTTATTACCAGAGCTTGCTTCTTCTGATGCTTTTCTTAGTAATTTGCTCATTCCTCTTTGTCCTTTAGTAATATATGACAAAATATAAACAGCACAAGCACAAGGATCCAAGATATACTGTATATCCATGTTGGTTTGCCAGGCTTTCAACAAATCCGAGTTGTAACTATCAATTCTCATTTCAGATGGAGATCTTTTTAGCAGAAGTGTGTCACGCTTTAGTGAATATCTCACAGCCATGATATATTGTTGCTCTGTGAAACCCAGTTTTATGAGAAATTCTTCAAAGTTCATTTTATCATTGTATTTTAAATTGTCTAATAGTTTGTTTATTTTGTTGTAATTTTTCTTCACTAAATCCTTCTCATTCTCATTAAAAGTGTTTGCAGCGAGAGGTTCTAAAATCATTGTTCTTGGCATTGGTGGTAATGGAAAATTGAATCTGCAAATCTTATGACCCTGTTTTTTGCATGTTTTTGAGTGCTGGTGTCTTTGTAAATTAACTAAATCACCCAGTTCTCCTGAGTCAACCTTACATGCAACATACCTATCAACAAATTTAGCAATATCTTCATTTGAATTTTTTCCATATTGAGGAGCATCTTTCACCCAGAATAAAGAATGTATGTGTGGAGAACCACGTTGTTGGGATTCAACTCTATAGAAGGAGTCAACTATTTCACCAATAGGCTTCAGTGTACTTTTCAAAATGTCACAAAGTAACAATTGAACCATGTGTTCAAAGTTCCTAGCACAAGTGACAGGATCACTTTTAATTAAGTCTGATTTCTTTTGCCATGTCATTACTTGGATTTCGTCGTCAGTGTAATTTTTCTTATCAACAAGCCGCCCTAATATCGTAAGCAAATGTGCCCATCTTGTCTCTGCTGCTGAAAATGAACAGAACCATGTAGGCTTACCAAGCTGACGAATCATTGCAAACAAGTCCTTTTTGCATCTCTCAAAGTAACGAGGGGACCCCCTTAGATTTCTAAATACTCTGAAGCCCTCATCAAGGTGTATCAACTTTTCCCAAGAACCAGCTGATTTCAAATCGCTGGCTGTATACCTTTTACCCTTTCTTTTGCACTTGCAAAGAGAAAGTGATGCACTGCCTTGAATTTGCTTAATTTCTTCAGCTTATATGTTGGGGACGCTCTGTGCTACTCTTCTATCTTGACTTTGCAACTCCCACTTACAGATTGTACTGTAATGCACAGGAACTAATCTTTCACTATTATCAGCTCTTCGTTTTCCACAAAATATTGAGGGAAATGACAAAAATTCTGAATCTTTATCAATAAATATTCCTAAAGGTCTGTTGCCTTCAGCTGGTGCAAAGCTCATTATGTTATCCCCATGTTCAGTCATGTCTGGTTCTTGTAGCAAAGTGTCCATAATTCCTGATGGACGTACTGTTTCTTCACACCAGTCATCATCGCTGTCATTGTCACTGTTGTCATTAGCAGTCTCTAAAAACATATTCTGTTCACCCTGGATCGTATCTTTCTCATACACATCTTCAACTGTATTTGAGCTTTTCACATGCTGCCCCTCAAGAAAATGTGACATCTCCCCATCATTTCATTAAGTGTATTCAACCAATTGTCAGAAACTTGTACACCTTCATTCTGAAATAATTTGCTCGTCCGAACTAAATATTTTGCAGCTTCTGACACTTTGCAAGGTCTGATGCTCTGAAATTGAAAGTAATGTTTGTAACTAAGACATCTTTTTAGTTTGATTGGAATTGTCTGGGATTCATTTACTGGCCTAGGGAGAACATTTACAGTCGAGTTGACATCAGCTGGTACGTTGACAACATTCCCATGAATACTCAATTGACCACCAGCAGGTAATTCCCTAACCTGCATAAATGGTATACGTGGTGATATGAGCCTTTCTTCAAGAACAGTCAAATTTAGTACTTCTGGTTTGTCAGGAAATGTCATTTTATTGGCTTTTGCGCAACTTGGTAATTTACCTTCTTTAAGGTTAGAGTGATATGTAGAACAAATCCACTCGGTATCACTTATACTCTTGACTCCAGTCAGGCATAATGTAAGAATGTTTTGTGGGCACATTTTGTAAAGGTCTGGATTACATTTTTTCACAGATGATCTGTACCATAACTGATCACAGGAAGTACAGATATATTCTGGACCACATTTGATATTCTTGTGAAACATTTTAGTCAGTTCCGACATAGTTAAGTCATGGAAACATTCTTTATTGTGGCAACTTTGTTCCTTAGTTTCCTCCTTTAAATAATCATTTCTTTTTCATTTAGGCTTGGCAGTCTCTTGTAGGAATTTATTTTTGACTTCAAATTCTTTTGCCTTTTTCCCTTCCTGTTTAGAATTCTGACTCTTGCCTTGAACATAAATAATTCCATTCTGTGAATTACCCATTATATTTTGAAGGCGAGCTCTGTTTCTTTTGTAGGTAAGTTGAACTTTTTCTGGATTTGCCTGTTTATACGTAAAATCTTTTCTTTGACGTTTTCTTACTCCTTCTAGATTATTTTCTCGTAGTTTTGTTTTTGTTTTTATGTCCATCTGTTTGACTTTTTCAGGATTTGCTTCTTGATATTTGACAAAATGTCGTCTTTGGCATTCCTTAACCTTGGCTAGATTACATTCTCGTCTTTTTGCTTTTGTTTGTTTCTCCATCTGTTGGACTTTTCAGGATTTGCTTCTTTATATTTGACAAAACGTCGTCTTTGGCATTCCTTAACCTTTTCTAGATTACATTCTTGTCTTTTTGCTTTTGTTTGTTTCTCCATCTGTTTGACCTTCCCTGGATTTGCCATTTTATACATGTTAGAAGCTTGCCTTTGACATTCCCGTGACTTTTCAAGATTTTCTTTCCATTTTTGTTGTTTCTTCTTATTTTCTTCCTCTCTGGATTGCCTATTAGCCCTTTTCTCCTTCATATATTGCCTCATGAATTCTTTACGTTTTTTCAGAACATCACTGGTAACAGACGTATCCGGAGATTTTTGGATTATTGGGTTGACCATCTGTGTGCTACATGCTTGATTTTTCTCATTTAGTAGTATAGTTTCTTCAGGTTGCTTCGCTAATACTTGACCTTCAGTATAAATTTCACTCTGATGTCTTTGTAAATATACATTTGATTCTTCATTCTCGATTGGTGTTGTTGAAACGTAATGAATTTCATCTATATGACCTATATAAAGCACCCTGGGTCTTCCTTGCATATAGACAGGATTTATCACATTACTCTCTGCAAAGTTCTCAGCGCTTTCAATGATGTAAATTGTACAGTTTAATGCATTAGCAACTGCTTGTATAATGAGATTGTCACACCAAGTTCCCTGTCTAGACATGTTATTTAAATATTCCAACCACGAGTATTCAATATTGCTTTCAATAAACGATTCAGGGTGATACCTCAAATGCTCAATACCAACTGCACGTACGTCCAAATGATAAGCTGCAGTGCCATATAACTGATGTGAAACTGCTCTAAAGAAACAATCTCCTGCACCATCAACATCTAATGGTCTTAATCCCAGCTGAGCCAATCTGAACGCTAACACCAACATGGATGGACTATCGCACGTTTGGTTGATTTCTGATGACATACTATGATTATCAGTTGAGTAAGGCGGGATGAAAGTTTGGTCGCCAAGTTTTAATGTAAAAATCGTGTTGTTGTCAGGAGCAACTGGCTCCGTATCCATTGGCAACTTGTCGGCCTCTGACGTCAATTGGTAGCAAAGCGCGCAAAATTGTAGGCGACGTGACAGGCGACCAACGGCTGTTGATATTGTTACCAACGGAAATGAGGTAGGTTGCCCGTGACAACACCATAATTTAAAGGCCAAAACTTCGTAACCAAACTTCCCTCGTGCCTTACTCAACTGATAATTGTAGTATGATTACTTTCAACTGTTTCTGACGACTCCATAAAAAACAGAGGTCCAAGGTTCGTTTCAACATCGTTCGCTAATCTAATTAACAACGGAAAGTAGAAGCTATACAGCGACATTTGAGTAAACCAAAGCCCAGCAAAATAATTGATTTGCCATAAACGTACTTGTCTCTGCAATGCAGGCAGGTATATCGCTTCCAGATAAAACATAAACAACAAAGTCAACCAAAAATGCCCTTTTACACAATGCGATAATTCTTTGGCTTTTAAAAATACATCGTCCAAACCCACAGAGGCCCGATATTGCATCAGAGAAATCATCATGCAAGTTCAGGCGGTGTTGGACACGGTTCACGTGACAGTATTCGACCAATCATAAGTCATCGCAGCCAGAGCAATGGTGGACACATTTTTTGTTGCGAATTGAGAGTAGGTTGTCGTTTCTCGACCGATTTCTGCACTCATCATGAGAATCAAATGAACCTTTTCTAGGAGCTGCTAGTGTAATATCTAGACCAGTTATATGCCAAGCCTCAAGTGCAGGTAAGCAATTGTTGCATCAGAACTAGTCAATGGAAATCATGCTGTGTTGAAAACGTTTGTTTACCACACGCGCTTGACATGGATATTCTTTTGGTCGTTTTCAGGATAACAGGGATCAGTATTGTGAATTTTTTTTTGTGTGAAACTTTAGTTTGAGAGTTGAACTTTAAGAAAAGTCCGGCAGGCCCAGGCAGGCCCCGCCGTTTTAACGGTCAAAATTGGACTTGAAGTTGGGGCATTTTCCTTGATTTGTCATATGTTCGCGGTATTTCGTGGGAGTGATTGTGTGATTTCTACCCTTGTTATTTTGTGGTTTGGCTTGTTCCCTTTACATCTTAATGTTTTCTTGTTATGTTTTTTTGCTTTTTTTTTGTAGTGCATATGTCATCCGTTTGTTTGGCCGATGTTCAAGAGTTTTGGATCCTGCTTTGGATGCTAGTCCATTAAAGATATCGTCTCATTTACAATGAATTTTCACTATCATGATCACTGCCTGTCTTGAATTGTTATCTCTAACAGAAATTTACTACTCTTGGATCGGATGTTATTGTTCAGTCATCTATGGCTGATTATTTTTGATCTCCCACTTCTTTATGCTTGTTTTCCTTTGAATGTTGGTAGTAGTGGAAGACTATACATCAATAAAATTAATAACAAGTGTTTCATGTGTATAGTTACATATAATTGTCAACCCACCTAGAGCAGAACGAACCAATGTGTTTGAAGCACATGCTGAATTACCCGCTGATATTTTAAAAGACTATGGGTTTGGAATTAACTTTGCTATATTTCCCAAGAACTAAATTTATCCACTTACACTGTAGTGATCTAACAAGGAAAGCTACAGCATGCTGCTGTTTAGGTTATCAAATTTAGAATGGAATAAACCAAAACAGAATACATAATAACCTAAAGCAAGTGACTACTTAGAAAGCTGCCTGGCAATCCCAAGTTTTAAGAGCTACTGCAAGTGTTCAATATAGTGCATCTGCTCGTATTTTAAAATGTTGTTACCATTTAGTTATCTCAGTCAAAACATCTCACTACAGATGATCTAGGATACAGCTACATGCTAGATTATTCTGAATTGTTGGTCACAGTCATTACGAGTCAACAGGAGGAAGTGCTGTGGACTGTTTTTGGCAAAATATTTAACAGCCAATGTAGGAAATGTTAATATTGGTACATGATCACTGTGTTGTTGACCACAGGACTTGCAGAAAATAATAAATTTTAAACTGATAGATATTTCAAATGACCTGCATAGCACTGTTCTGGGTAAAAAGCTCCCTTTAGTTTACACAAGTTACATTGAACCTTAAACTTCAGCAGAGTTGTGATATGAGGACATGCAATGAAGACACAGGACCATGAGCAATTCAGTCATTGCTAATTGACTGTGCCTATCATTCACAGTCTTCCAGTTTACTAATTTGTAAGTGAACTTAATGTCGGCCGCTGTTTCCAGAATATGGTTTTCATGCTATTTTGCTGGTTTTTTTGTTGTGCTTGTCACTACTTTGCAAATATTCAGTTTGAAAAGCATACTTTGGAACTGAATTATTATTTGCAAGTAAATGTAAGTCAGTTTTTTTTTTTCACATCTCCCATCTGCAATTTTGGCTGCAACCACTTTAAATAGCGTGAGGTATATTATTTGTCCAAAGCATTCATTGAGTTATTTTTTTGTAAAAAAAAAATACCTCTTAGTCGGCGCGTCGGGTATGTTATGGACGGGTCAATGGGTGAGTGAGTGAGTGAGTGAGTGAGTGAGTGAGTGAGAGATGTATGTATGTCACACCAATCAGATTGGATCTACTATAAACAGCCAATCAAATTTCTTGTTGTAAAGGTAAATGGTATGCGAGAAGATTTGATCCCGATAGGGTTCAGAGCGGCCATATTTATTCTTCTATAAAAGAGGAGGAAGTATTCATATATTGGGTTTACTTCGACATTTTCTGTTGGTTAGGCCGAGGATTTTAGTTAAATGAACGAGATGAGCCTTGAGGTTTGAAACAGTTCGTGAGTTAGTAGTATGCAAATGTAACGAGATATTTTTATTTTTAGTTACAAAGGTAATTTGATACTTTTGTTTTTCACAAGGAGTAAATTCAATTAGAGGTCACGAATCGTCGCATCTAGTTCTTAGGACATGTTTTAGACGGGACGAGACTTTAGATTTGAAACAGTTCTCACGTTTACAATAGTAAGTGCGGGTAACAATTGCTTTGTTCATGTTGCATGCAAATATAACGAGACATTTTTGTTTTTTAGTTACAAAGTGTAATTTGATACTCTTGTTTTTCACAAGGGAGTAAATTCAATTAGAGCTGACGAATCGTCACCACTCTTTCCCACGAGATGTTTGCTATCTTTAGTAACAAATGGTAACTTGACACGTTTGTTTTTTATATGGGAGTAAATTCAATTAGAGCTGACAAGTTATCGGCTATTGTTTCCAGGATGTTAAACAAAAAAGGTTTCGTTTCTGGACGGTTTTTACGTCTCTGCAGTAGCAGTTTAATAGTTTTATTTCGATGACATTCATTTCAGTCCGATATTTTTAAAGGTAAAAAGTATGAAAACTGTTCAAATGTTCTTTGAAGACTGCGCGGCACCAAGTTAAAGTGCATTTAATTAAATCAGACTTTCAACGTGTCAGAGGTTTTTTTTCTCTTTCTTTCTAGTTTCGTTGAAGTTGTGTTGTGTTGTGCTGTGTAAAAAGGTAAACTTACGACTTGTATAAAATGCGAAAAAGTCTCTAAATTAACTTGAGTATTTTTGAGCAAAAATTTCTCTTGGGGGCTGGAAGGGTTATGTGATCGGTGAGCGAGGGAGTTATGCATGTGCGCGTGTCACACCAATCACAGTGCGGGTTGTATCAAATTGCCTGTTAGAAAATAAGATGGTATCTACATTAATCTGGAAACGTGTCAGATTACTGTAGTTTGTTCAGTCAAACATTTTATGGCTTACTATTTAGCTATCTTACCATGACCGATGTAACATCGCAACCAAAAAAACTTGTCAAATTAACCAAATCATACTGTACCATGAATGTTTCTATCTCCAAAACTTCACAGAAAAAAATAACTCTTGCACGCCTTGCGTGCCTATGTTTTCATGTAACTCAACCAAGCTTTCTTTCCACTGAGCCTGATTTCCCATTTACATGGCCTCACATGTACTGAGAACCCAGGAATGGACACTTGGAGCAGATACAAGTTACGTCCAATGTCTAAGCACTAGGCGAAGAGAAATCTCAAACTCTCATCAGTTTGAACATTGATATTGACAGTGGCAATGTCTGAGGCAAAGTCATTTGGAGACCTTTTACTTTAGACACATTCAAGGAACTAGTTGAACAAGACCAAAAACGTGTTATCCCATTGTCTACAAAAGAGATCCACACAGTACATAGTTAATCTTGGATTTGTAAGTTGAACAAGAATTTGCTGGAAGTGTGATCTGGTACAGGGGACGAATACAATTATCTTTTACCACTTACATTAAAGCAAAACATACCCTACTTCTCCCATTAAGCTTCTAATTTTTTAATTCTATTTATTGCACATCATTTTTGTTATTTTGAAAGAGCCATAGCTCATTAGCAAGTTATTTATGATTCCTTTTGGTTAATCAGGAATTACAGCTTGCGAAACTCGATTAATCAAGCTTTACACAAGTTTTCAAGGACAAAACATTGCTTTGATTTCGAATTATTCAACCCTTTTCTTCGTAGGTTTTACTTCTCAGCTCTCTTATCGTCGAACGAAAACATAACATCTGTCAACAACCATGTTGTTGGCCAGCGATACACTGATACACTTCACACACAAGTCGAGATATCTAAGAAGGATAGTGCCGAAGGTAGGTTCAATTCCGGCAAGTTAAGATCGAATTCGAAGAGACCAGAAACGGAAATAATTTATCTTTCAACCGTAAAGATTCGACGAACCGCGAAGCTTCGATTCCTAAAATCATCTGTTTAGCACTGAAAATGGTGGCTTTGTAAATCGATCAGAAGTCATCTACAGCTATTACTTGGCGTGCGGAACATTTCATGTGGATGTCATTCCAGATTTCTTTCAGCATCGGATGCGAGCGAACCTCGTATGAGTTATATTTCCACATCACCATCGGCGCGCGGAAATGTTTGTAGTTCAGCGATCAGATGAAAATGAGATTCAGGGAAAATTTCTCCCGGCATGCTTTGCGAGTCGTGTCCAACACCGCCTGATGCAAGTTATAAAATTGGTAAGTCTTACCTTTCAATATTTCCCCCACAAATCAGCTTAGGTCTTCCTTCGATTCGTCTCTGACCAGTCTTTCCAACAGTATAACTTCTCAATAACTCAATTCAACTTCAAATGCTTTATGCAAGAGCTTTGTGCTCAGATACTACGTACAGTTAGCAAGCTGGCTCGGCCGAAACAAGCGCTCACGTACTCGAGGCTTCGATTTAGTGTTGGACCCTTGCTAACGGTGTGGTGCGTGTGTGTGCGGTTTGTTTCGCTAGTTTGTGAGCGCAGTTTCCGAAAGGCAGTGTTCAGCGTAAACGTGAACACTGCAACACTCTTTGCAGCTTTGATGAACACAAACGTAATCACTTGCTTCTCCTCCTTCCACTTTCCAAAATGGCGGATGGCAAGGAATTGGCAAACAACTAAATCACGTGCCTCTACGTCATCACGCGTCAGAGTGACGTGATCCAAGACAAGGAAAACTTTAATATTGTTTATCGAAAAATTACGCTTAATCATCATCATGTCCTTTTCCCTACGGAAATAATACAATTTTATTTATTCTAGTTTTTTCCTTGTGATACCGTTTACAGAAGTGACGCTTTAATTGGAAAGAATTTAATAATCGTGGGAGCAGCTAAATTTCATTGGCTGCTCAATTTAATTTGATTACATTTGTTGACTTTGCCAAAGGCAAATGTGCGTATTTTCATTCAAGGCCCAAAAATAACTTACAATTACTGTTTGTCAAGACGGCTTTTAAATTTTACTGTGGTGTTTTACGTTGAATTTCGTTCATTTTAAATTCATTAATACATTGAAGTAGCAAACGTGATAATGTTATTTTTTCAACGCCAAGATTTGTAACTTGATACTTTTGTTTTCCTCGCAAAGTTTGTAACATGATACCCTTGCTTCCTCGAAAACATATAAAGGAAGATTTGCTCGCTTTTTTTCCTGCTGGAGAGAAATGAAATAATGTTAAATAACTTATGAAAAAAGAAGAGGAATGATTTTGTTTCATTCAAGGGGCAAATTTTCTTATCATCGATAAACAATTACTAATTTAATTATCAAATAGTCACGTCGAGTCACGGAATAGCACGTTCTTATTCTGTTGCCACCGTTGGTGTTAACAATACTAGTGAAACAATCTCAGATATTGCAGTGTAATTTACGGCTCTGATGCAGTAGTCACACAGGTCCTCACCCCTGCTGTTCTCTCCCTTGGTAGTCACCTAGGCCTTTTCCCCTTTGCAGAATATGAGCGGACGAAAACTTGATAAGACATAATCTTAGCCGTGTGTATGTTTCATGCTTGTGATTTGCCCAAAAATAACTTACAATTACCGTTTGCCAAGACGGTTTTAAATTTATTGTGGTATTTTATCCCGAGTTTCGTTCATTTTGTAGCATTACTTTTCACGCCAACGTTTGTAATTTGATACTTTTGTTTTCCTCGCTGATGTATGCAACAAGATACCTTTGTTTTCACGAAAATATAAGAAAGATGTGTATTTTTTTTAACTTACTGCTGGAGATAAATGGAATATAAAAGTTAAATATCTGCTGAAAAGTCGAAGAGGAACGATTTTGTTTTATTCAAAACGTAAATTTTCATTTCGCGGATAAACAAGAATTGATCTAATTATCAAATAGTCACGTCGAATCACGGAATAGTGCGTTCTAATTCTGTTTCCAGCCGAGTTGGTGTAAACAATAAAACCACATCAAATTAATACACAATGCTATCGAGTAATACAATTGAGGAGCGTTTCCACGAGAAGTACTGAAGGTAGAGATCTTTACTTGACCGAAATTATATCCCACATCGGTGAGCGAGTCGCCTCATCGACTGATGAAATTAATTGGAGGTTTCAGTAAGTGCCACGGAGTCTGCGGCAATAATAACGAAGTTTCTTTTGTCACAAATTTATTAGTTTTACATGTAACTAACGCGGGAAAGTTTCGGCTGAATATGAACTTTGTGCTCTCTTTCATAGAAGAGGAAACAAACAAACTGCTAAGGAGAAGCAGTATGTTCCCATTCTCTATTTCAATCCTGGCAAACACCCAATAGCGATTGACTTTGGCTAACTAATCTGCGCATGCGTTTGGTGCAAACTGCTTCTGTCCTTGAGAGAATGGCACCACAAGGATAGCATGAGATTTGCAAAACCATATATATATCTACACATACACATACACATACACATACACATACACATACACATACACATACACATACACATACACATACACATACACATACACATACACATACACATACACATACACATACACATACACATACACATACACATACACATACACATACACATACACATACACATACACATACACATACACATACACATACACATACACATACACATACACATACACATATATACACGACCGTTTGCTCACAAGAGAGGCCTTTTGGTGTGCTCAATTATGCACCCCCACATCTCATGGACTCAACAAAAGGGGCGAGTTTAATTCCAGGAATAGGATTCACTACAATTAACACCATCTTGCTGCTGTATTTTATTTGTTTTTATTTGCTTTTTAGCGGGCGTTTTGCTATTTTTATTATTACGTAATTCTTATGTAATCTTATGGGAAAAAAAAAATTATTTCTTTGTTCTCTTTGTAAGTTATTGTTTTGTAACTTATGTAAGGCTTTTTCACTTTTTGTAAATTTTATTCCGAGTATTGATATTCTTAGTGTTGAAGAAGCCCGAATGGGCGAAACGTCCACTTGAATTAAAGACCTCCTACGGGAAAAGTTCCTATCTTCTTTTGTTTATTCAACCTATATATACATATATATATATAATGTGTATATATTGAATGTGACGTCTAGGAAGTTGATTACTTGTTTGTTAGCTTCTATGGTGATGCGTAGTCCGTTATTGTTAAAGATGCGGCATATCTCTTTCTTGATGTTCTCTGTGTCCCTAGGTGTGGCGTTAGTGATGGCTAGTCCGTCGTCTCGGTAAAGTCCTACGCATCACCATAGAAGCTAACAAACAAGTAATCAACTTCCTAGACGTCACATTCAACCTTAACCGAAACACTTATCAGCCATTTACAAAGCCGAACACTTCACTGCAATACGTCCACCGCGAGAGCAACCACCCGCCGATCACCACTAAGAACATTCCCGCCGACATCAACAAACTACTGTCGTCCCTATCATCCGACAAAGCATCCTTTGACCAAGCCGCCCTTCCATACGAGAAAGCACTCGACGAAAGTGGATACCACTACACACTACTGTACGAACCAGCCAACACACGCAAACGGAGAAACCGACAACGTAATAACATCCTGTGGTACAACCCTCCTTTTAGCAAGAACACCAGCACCAACATCGGACACAAATTCCTCGCCCTAATAGATAAGCACTTTCCGAAAGATCACAAACTAAGAAAGATCTTTAACCGAAACACCATTAAGATCAGCTACAGCTACATGAACAACACAAAACAAATAATCGACAGCCATAACAAACGCATCCTAACTGCATCTATGCCGACTGATGACACAGCCGCCGCTACCATCGACAACAAAAAGTCATGTAACTGCCGGCAAAAGAACGCATGCCCGCTCGACGGAAACTGCCTACAATCATCTGTAATCTACCAAGCCACCGTAACACGCAAAGGCAACAACATGGCAGAAACGTACCTTGGACTCACAGAGAGCGACTTCAAAACTAGATACAGAAACGAACGGCGTTGGTAACGCTACCTGACAAATAGGGGCGTCTGACATATAGGGGCGCTATATCAAAATACCAAAAGTTTATCATTACCTCTGCATGGTTAATGTGTCACACTACCAATAAAAGGTTTAAAATGACAGCTTTGGACTTATAAAAGTGTTAACACGACAGCTTTTGACTTCTGGGGGAAGGAAAAGACTAACAATGAATTGGTTCGCTGAGTTGAGGTTCGAAGAATGGAGGTGTCGAGAAAGATCCACCTAGATCCACTGAAGAAAGATCCATCTAGATCCACTACAACGAATGCTTTCTTTGTCAGTATTTGTTAAGTCCTAAACTTTCTAAATTCGGAATATTTTTCAGGATTTCATAATTCTTAAGAGAGTCATAAATGGCCGAAGTCTCCTACATGTATTGCGACTCAAGGTCAGTAAACTTTAATTTGAATGGGGCGATCTGTTTCTCAAATTGTTACAGAATTGATCCAAATAACTTAAGCCACGTGCGGATCTGGGCTGTTAGGTTTTGGTGAATTCATAAATGCTGCATGTTTTCAAAATTGATTAATTTATCGCATGGTCTCTTTCGCAGCCTTTATTGCGAAGGAATCTGCATCGTATCTATGACGGGAAAAATACAATAGTGATCGTTTTCAATGTCACGCAATAAAAAAATAAATACAACACCAATACAGTACTAGTGGATAAAGTCAAGAAATAGATACAGAAGATCATTATTTTTCTTAGTGTTAGGTCTTTACGTTTTCCCAAACTTAAGACATTCGTATAAATTTTTCACAGAACTTTACGGAGCCCACAGTACGGAAACCCCGTGTTGGATTACCTTCATGGTCAACTAAATATGGCGGCCGGAAATATTTTAAACATCTGGAACTTACTTTAGCTATTTAGGCGATCAATTATCTGTATTGAACAAACGAGCATTTGCAATTAAGCACATTTCCTAATGCTCCAACTTCTAAAAAGGCTAAAAAACTTGAGATAGTTATATATTTTTCTACAAACGCGATCGTAGCTCCATGTCACGCTCCACTGCCATCAAAATACTCTGTTTGAATTGTAAACAGATATAAATTTACCATCTCTTATGCCTGGCTCTCAAGTTTTGTCTACGTACACGTATTTAGAGAGGTAAAATTCGAGACATCTGACAAATAGGGGCGTCTGACATATAGGGGCATCTGAAAAATAGGGGCGTCTGACAAATAGGGGCATCTGACATATAGGGGCATCTGACAAATAGGGGCATCTGACAAATAGGGGCGTCTGACATATAGGGGCGTCTTACAAATAGGTGCATCTGACAAATAGGGGCATCTGACAAATAGGGGCGTCTTACAAATAGGTGCATCTGGCATATAGGAGCGTCTGACATATAGGGGCATCTGACAAATAGGGGCATCTGACAAATAGGGGCATCTGACAAATAGGGGCGTCTTACAAATAGGTGCATCTGGCATATAGGAGCGTCTGACATATAGTGCATCTGACAAATAGGGGCATCTGACAAGTAGGGGCATCTGACAAATAGGGGTGTCTGGCAAATAGGTGCATCTGGCAAATAGGTGCATCTGGCAAATAGGTGCATCTGGCAAATAGGTGCATCTGACAAATAGGGGCGTCTGACATATAGGGGCGTGTGACAAATAGGGGCGTCTTACAAATAGGTGCATCTGGCATATGGGGGCATCTGACAAATATGGGCGTCTGACAAATAGGGGCATCTGACATATAGTGGCATCTGACAAATAGGGCCATCTGACAAATAGGGGCATCAGACAAATAGGGGCGTCTTACAAATAGGGGCATTGTATTCTACTTTAGTGCCAGAAAGTTGAATCAACATTGCTATAATTTAAACTACTACATTGATTAGTGCTGCATTGCCTAAAATAACTTTAACATATTCTTACTTTCACGCGCTTGGACTCCCGACATTTTCGAGGTCTTGCTTCCCTGAAAGAAAGACAATGTGAAATTGAACTTTTCGATTTGTTTTTCCTTGCCCGTGAAACATGTCTTTCCTCTTACATGCAAGTCATGGCAGGCGAGCATAATTCATCATGCGGAATGGTTGGACGGTCTTGGTCACTCACCATTGCAATGCTTTTAAAGTGTGATCAAGTCTGCTGTTCTTCTCAACTGAAGGCTAATTAAGGCACTTCAGGAGTCAGCATTATTCTGCTGTTCTTCTCAACTGAATGCTAATGAAAAAACTTCAGGAGTCAGCACTATTCTGCTGTTCTTCTCAACTGAAGGCTAATTAAGCAATTCAGAGTCAGCTATGTACACTTTTCCGCGTTTTCGGCATTCTGCTGTTCTTCTCAACAGTAAGCATGTCTTTACTACATACATCAAGATAATGCTAAAAAGGAGGGAAACCCTTAACACTTTGCCATAAGAACAGTGACCTCGTTTATTTCTACATTACTGTAAGGTTTTGGTAATTCGGCCTGTTTACTTTTTACACACTGGATAAGACGTTTTCCAATCTTTTTGAATAATTTACCGTGAGGTTGTTGAGATGTAGAAATTGCACCTTGTTCACCGTGTGCCATTTCGTGTATGACAACACTCAAAAATGATGCATCTGTCTCTAACTCTTCATGAAAGATGACAATGAAGAAGTCGTACTTAGGGGTGTGGAGATAATGCGTACAACCAAGCTTCCTAGTCGTGTCTTTGGTTACGCTTGCGTGGTCTTCAGCAGACATGCATCCGATGTGAGTTTTGCCATCTGGGAAAGGAAAGTCTTCGTAAATTCCAGCAATTGCCGTGTACAGCTCTTGAACGCGCTTACTTTCTACTGGGTAATTTGCTGCCACACACCGTAGTTGCTGCACTTTGCCTTCGTTTTTTTTTTCCTTTCAGTTTCCTTCTTTTGCTCCCTTTCGAAGACATCTTGGCACGGTTTGTACCGCCATTGTGGATTGTTAAAATTACCCATTTCGCACTTACCGTGAAACCAACGTTTGCAGGCAATACATAGCACCATCTCATTGCCATCGTCAGGCATTCTACAGTGGCAGTGAACAGGACAGCGCCACTCAGAAAGAATATCCGTGTCTTTTTTTGGAAGTGCTGCAGGCTTTCTCGACGAACAAAGCCATGTCTTCTTCTTCGAAGCTCTTAAGTAACTCTTGACGCATGATTTTTTTATCAAAACACTCTCTCGCTGGATCTCGTCCCACGCACAGCAATGTCGCAAAGGCGATTGCAAATAAACCACAGTCATTCCCTCCTTCCTGTTGTTGCACGTCGTCAACCAAAAAGGTTACCTCTTTGGGAGGCTGCATTATTTGGCAAACGTTCTGTTCAATGCTTATGGGGTACCTAATCTGTGTATCTTTATTTTTGTCCACCCCGTGAAGGCTATCGTATATGGAGACTTCTACCCTGAGATTTTGCGCATTAGACAAAGTTATCCAGTGGTTGCCCCGCACATTTACAATTTGAACAAATCCGTCTATAGAGAGCGAAGGGGGAAAACCATCTTTCTTTGCTAGGATAACGTCTGCCAGACCGGCAAAATTCGGTGCTATCTTCCTCATCAGTTTCATTGCCGCATTGATGAATCAATCATTTATCCAGTAGTCATTCATGATAAGGTATTTGTCCCGATTCTTAAGCCCCAAATCTTTGATCCAGTAACAATCTGCCAAAGATAGCGGGCGCTGTAAAGTTACATCAACGTCAATGGGGCCATTCTGAGTGCCTAAGTCTGATGACTGGGGTGATTTAGGTTTCATCTTCTCCGTAGTGGCTTGTTGGTTATCAGTGGGTTGATCTTTTGTACCCGAGACTGATGGGTCGGAAGATTCAGGTCTCGTTATCTTCGGAGTGGCTTGTTGGGCAGCTGTTGGTCGATTCCCTGAACTTGAACCCGATGGGTCGGACGATTCAGGCTCCATCTTCTTTGGAGTGGCTTGTTGGGCAGCTGTCGGTTGATTTCTTGAACCTGAGCCAGATGGGTCGCACGATTCAGACTTCATCTTCTTTGGAGTGGCTTGTTGAGCATCGTCATCCATGTCACCTGCAATATTCCGCTTCTGATGCCCCTTCCTCTTCACAACTATTTTGTTCGTTTTATCTAGGACAGCACAACCGTTTTCATCGACTTTGATCTGGTGTTTAAAAGCAGCTCTAAGTCCGTCTATTTGACGTCGGTTGATCCTTTCACTATGAATGTCAATGTTTGAACGAAATAGAAAAATGTGGTTTACTGGTTTCATTTGGTTTAAATATCTAGTGTCGTGATTGTATAGGAGATAGAGCTGCTCATCTTTCTGCGTGTTAAGGTTTCCTTTCACTTCCTTAATATTCCTTACTCGTTTCAATGCCTCTTCATCTTTCTTTGCGTTTCTTTCGTGCAATCGATCAAAGAGACATAAATGCTTATCGCTTCCAGTCACCGGGTGCACCTTTGTAGTACTGCCTTTGTCATTTCCACCTACGTAGTTGTCGTTTAACAATGGCAGCGATACTTCCAGTTTTCCTTCAAGTGCCTCTTGCACATTTTCTTTAGTCGGTTCAGCAACCGTACCGTTGTGCGGACTAAACATTTCTCTGTTTCTCTTTTGTCCACGTGCAACTAGCATGTTGGCCATATCACTTACCACGATATTTGGCTGGTGTGCCATAGACAAAATAAGATCAATGTAATCCCTTGGACTTTCTGCGCGCAGAACAAACTTCAAAGCGTAGATAACACCGTGCTGACAAGTCCCAGATACCCATCCACCAGAGCGACCCCAAATCTTGTTAAATGCCTTCTTAACCTTTTCGTCGTCCTTGGAAATGGCCTGCTTAATCTGCATGATGACATCCAATACATTATGTAGAGGGCAAATGATTAAAATGAGAGATTTTTTCACACAAAGTCAAAAATCAGTACTTGTCTTCCAAATGAAAATGGGCCCCGATTTGAAGTGGGAGCGCTAGCTAAGTACAGTATATAGAGGGTGAATGATTGAAATGAGCGACTTCTTCACAAAAAGTAAAAAAATCTGTAGTTGTCTTTCAAATGAAAATAGGGACCGTTTTCATAGAAAAGCGCTAGCTAAGCATAGCATATAGAGCGCGAAAGATTGAAATAAGAGACTTTTTTACTCAAAGTAAAAAATCCGCAATCGTCTTCCAAATGAAAATGGACCCCGGTTTGATGTGGGAACGCCGGGTAAGTACATTATGGAGAGGGCGAATGATTAAAATGAGCGACTTTTTCACAAAAAGTAAAAAAATCCGTAGTTGTCTTTTAAATGTCGATGGCCCCGTTTGATGGAGGAGCGCTAGCTAAGTGCAGTATATAGAGGGCGAAAGATTGAAATGAGAGACTTTTTCACACAAGGTAAAAAATCCGCAATTGTCTTCCAAATGGAAATGGACCCCGATTTGATGTGGGAGCGCCAAGTAAGTACATTATGTAGAGGGCGAATGATTAAAATGAGAGATTTTTTCACACAAAGTCAAAAATCAGAACTTGTCTTCCAAATGAAAGTGGGCCCCGATTTGAAGTGGGAGCGCTAACTAAGTACAGTTTTTAGAGGGCGAATGATTGAAATGAGCGACTTCTTCACAAAAAGTAAAAAATCCGTAATTGTCCTTCAAATGAAAATAGGGCGCGTTTTCATGGAGAAGCGCTAGCTAAGTATAGCATATAGAGGGCGAATGATTAAAATGAGAGACTTTTTCACACAAAGTAAAAAATCCACAATTGTCTTCCAAATGAAAATGGTAAAAAATTAGTACTTGTCTTGCAAATGATAATGAGCTCCGATTTGATGTGGGAGCGCTAGCTAAGTACAGTATATAGAGGGCGAATGATTGAAATGAGCGACTTCTTCACAAAAAATAAAAAAATCCGTAATTGTCTTTCAAATGAAAATAGGGCCCGTTCTCATGGGGAAGCACTAGCTAAGTATAGTATATAGAGGGCGAATGATTGAAATGAGAGACTTTTTCACACAAAGTCAAAAATCCGTAGTTGTCTTTCAAATGAAAATGGGCCTGGTTTTCATGGGGGAGCAGTATGTAGAGGGCGAATGATTGAAATGAGCGACTTCTTCGCAAAAAGTAAAAAAATCCGTAGTTGTCTTTCAAATGTAAATGGGCCCCATTTTGATTGGAAAAACTAGCTAAGTACAGTTTATAGAGGGCAAATGATTGAAATGAGGGACTTTTTAACAAAGTAAAAAATCCGTACGGTACTTGTCTTTCAAATGAAAATGGGCCCCGTTTTCACGGGGAGCACTAGCTAAGTACAGCTTATATAGGGCGATTGATTGAAATGTGACTCACACAAAGTAAAAAATCCGTAATTATCTTTCATGGGGAAGCGTTAGCTAAGTAGATTGTGCAGCGAGCGAATGATTGAAATGAGAGACTCTTTCACAAAAAGTAAAAAAACCGTAATTGTCTTTCCAATGTAAATGGGCCCCGTTTTGATGGGAAAAACAAGCTAAGTACAGTTTAGAGAGGGCGAATGATTGAAATGAGAAACTTTTTCACACAAAGTAAAAGATCAGAAATTGTCTCAGTTTCAAATGTAATGTGGGTGAGCATGAGCTAAGTACAGTAGCTGGAAGGCGCGCGAGATATAAATGAGAGAATTTTCACATAAAGCTTCCGTAGGCGGGAATTACTCAATACAGAGTTTGTATGGGTGTTCAAACAGGGTTTTGTGACGGCGGTAGTAACTAGAGCTGTCCGCTTACGAGAGTGTCCACTTTCAAAAGATAATGAATGGCAACAGAATACATTTGGTAGAAAAAAACTATGATGTCCGATCAACTCTTAGAAACCGGCATCGCCAATATCTCACACTCCTATATGTCAGATGCCCCTATATGTCAGATGCCCCTATGTCATGTGCCCCTATTAGTCAGATGCCCCTATATGCCAGACGCCCGTATATGTCAGATGCCCCTATTTGTTAGATCCCCCTATATGTCAGAAGACCCTATTTGCCAGATGCCCCTATATGTCAGATGCCCCTATATGTCATGTGCCCCTATATGTCATGTGCACCTATATATCAGATGCCCCTATTTGTCAGATGCACCTATTTGTAAGACGCCCCTATATGTCAGATGCCCCTATATGTCAGACGCCCCTATTTGTCAAACGTCCCTATTTGTCAGATGCCCCTATATGTCAGATGCCCCTATATGTCATGTGCCCCTATTTGTCAGATGCCCCTATATGTCAGACGCCCCTATATGTCAGATGACTATTTGTCAGATGCCCTTATATGTCAGATGCCCCTATATGTCATGTGCCCCTATATGTCAGATGCTCCTATTTGTAAGACGCCCCTATTTGTCAGACGCCCCTATATGTCAGATGCCCCTATATGTCAGACGCCCCTATTTGTCAGGTGCCCCTATATGTCAGATGCCCCTATATGTCATGTGCCCCTATATGTCAGACGCCCCTATATGTCAGATGCCCCTATATGTCAGATGCCCCTATTTGTCATGTACCCCTATATGTCAGGTGCGTGAAGTATACAAGAGAAATGCAGAAACATTAATATATGCTGTTTGTCGTAAATGGCAATTATTAATATCTCCAATCTTACCTCTCTAAATACATGCACGTAAAACAAAACTTGAGAGCCAGGCATAAGAGACGGTTAATTTATATCTGTTTACACTTCAACCACGCGTATTTTGATGGCAGTTGAGCGTGACACAGAGTTACGATCGCGTTTGTAGAAAAATATATAACTATCTCAAGTTATTTAGCCTTTTTAGAAGTTAGAGCATTAGGAAAAGTGCTTAATTGTAAATGCTCCTTTTTTCAATACAGATAATCAGTAGCCTAGATAGCGAAAATAAGCTCCAGATTATTTCCGGCCGCCATATTGGTTGACCACGAAAGTATTCCAACACGGCGTTTCCATACTGTGAGCTCCGTAATTTCGTGCGAAACAGTTATACGAATGTCTTAAGTCTGGGAAAACGCAAAGACCTAACACTAAGAAAAATAATGATCTTCTTTATCTATTTCTTGACTTTATCCACTGGTACTGTATTGGTGTTGTATTTATTTTTTTATTGCGTGACATTTAAAATGATCAGTATTGTATTTTTCCCGTCATAGATACGATGCAGATTCCTTCACAATAACGGCTGCGAAAGAGACTACGAGATAAATTAATCAATTTTGAAAACATGAAGCATTTATGAATTCACCAAAACCTAACAGCCCAGATCCGCGCGTGGCTTAAGTTATTTGGATCAATTCTGTAACAATTTGAGAAACAGATCGCCCCATTCAAATTAAAGTTTACTGAACTTGAGTGGCAATACGTGTAGGAGACTTCAGCCATTTATAGATCTCTTAAGAATTACGAAATCCTGAAAAATGCTCCACATTATTCATACTGAGACTTGAATTTGTGGATCTAGTGAATCTAGATTTCTTGACACCTCCATTCTTCGAACCTCAGCTCAGCAAACCGATTTATTATTAGTCTTTTCCTTCCTCTAATAGTCGCTACTGACTAGAAGTCAAAAGCTGTCATTTTAATACAAACCATTTATTGGTAGTGTGACACATTAACCATGCAGAGGTAATGATAAACTTTTGGTATTTTGATATAGCGCCCCTATATGTCAGACGCCCCTATATGTCAGACGCCCCTATTTGTCAGGTAGCGTTACCAACCCTAGTGACAGAAACCACACCGCATCATTCCGCCACGCTAAACACAGAAACTCGACCGAACTCAGCAAGCACATCTGGACCCTCAAACACAATAACATCGAACACTTTATTTCCTGGCGCATTCTCCCATCACACTCGCCGTATAACAGCTCAAGCAAAAGATGTAACCTTTGCCTTAAAGAAAAATTCCTTATCATCTGCCAATCCGAGCTATCAACACTTAACAAACGTAATGAACTCGTATCATCTTGCCGCCACAGAAACAAAGCCCTCCTACGAAACAACTAACCCGTTAAATTTCGCGCTGCATATATTATGTAAATTATATTGTACATAAACGGTGGTAAAGATTATTATGACAAAAATAAAAATAAGAAGACGTACTTTTAAAAATTACACCATCCTGTCGCAACTTTTTTTTATGGCACCATGACATCTCACATAAGGATGACGGCGACGCGTATTTGAAAATGGATTAACGTTTCCTTTAGAATCTTTCCACTTATCTGTTGATGAATACTAGCTACAGCTAAATTCAACAAGAAAGCGTTTCACAAAAATAATGCCCCCGTGGTGCACTTGTTTGTTTTGCATAAAGGTAAACTGCAGGGTAAACTGTAATGCAAGGACCACTTGTACAAACAGCTGCGCAGTGAAGCCCGATCTTGGTTTAGATCAGGATCAGCAGTGTAAAATAAAGCATAAAACCAATTGAAAGGCTGACCGGACGGCTGAAAAAGGTAAATTTAATGCCCGATATTTCGGTTAGACAGGACTAACCTTTCTCTGGGGCTACACTGAAGCTACCTCAAAGAAAACTCTCCTAAGCCAGGGCGCTTTTACACCATTCCAAAAATACACAAACAAGGTCATCCTGGTCGTCCTATAGTCGATCTGAAACCACTAGTCACCAAACTTCCCTCCTACATAAAAGACACTACCCACTTCCTCAACAAACTCAACAACATTGGTCAACTTCCCAATGGTGTCCTACTTGTAACACTTGATGCAACATCACTTTATACGAACATACCCCACAAGGACGGAATCCAAGCTTGCAGTGATTTTCTGGACAGACGGACAAATCCTACTATCAAGACTACAAGACCCTGCGATCTTATTCGGTTAATCTTAATGAATAACACTTTCACATTTAATGGACGCGCTGGGGACAAAAATGGCCCCCTCTTACGCCAATCTTTTTATGGGCAAGCGTTTAATCCAGCCTAAAATATACGTCAAGTCATTTCCAGAAACCTTAACATTCTTCCAGCGATGCCTAGCAGCATTTTCTTCTCCTCCTCGTATACCATACCGCCGTTGCAAAAACCTACGTGACTTACTGGTCAGGGCCAAACACCACAGACAAACCCCCCACTCGGCTCTGGGAGCTTTCCGTTGTCACAGAAATAGCTGCAAAACGTGTCCTTTCATTACAGAGGGAACCACGTCTTACACTTTTTTGTCTACCAACGAACAAAGACGTACACGACATAAATTGTAAAGTGCCAGAAGAAACACTGACGCCCAGGGTCATACGTCTGGACTTACAGCTTCATATAATTAGCTGCTATGAAAAACATCACATCATTTGCTCTTCTTCTAATCTCATTTATATGACACAGTGCAGCAAATGCAACGTCCAATACATAGCATGTAGGCGAGACTGAACGTCATCTCAGCGACAGATTTGGTGAGCACAGACGCGCAACCGAAAAAGGCATCACACAACGACACATTGATCAACCCAACGTCGTTTCAGATCACTTTACCCTTCCTGCCCATTCTATGGACAACATAGAACTCGTTCCTCTCGAACTCATCAACTCAAATAGGGACGCTATTCGCAAGGCAAGAGAAACATTTCTGATCTCAAAGGGCAAGACCCTTGAACCTTCTGGGTTAAACAGGCGTGACGAAATTTAATCCATTTATTTATTTATTTTTTTATGTATCCGCTTTAGTACATGTTTCATTTTCTCTATTTTTGTCAACCAATCATGTCACATGTTTCCTTGAGTATCATCTATAATTCTGTAACCGTTTTTTTCAGTGTAGCCCCTGAAGAAGGTTAGAAGTATTGGGCATTAAATTTACCCTTTTGAACCGTCCGGTCAGCCTTTCGATTGGTTTTATGCTTTTTTTGTTTTGCATAGGCTGGCTAAGAAATGTCCCAATGTCGACTTATCAGTGTTCTATTTGCTTCTATATTTGCGATTTAAACCTCGACGTCATTGAAAAATGCCAAGCGAGCAAAAGTGCGGCTTATCGTTTTCCCACTCTGGAAACATTCGCCCCACCGGAGTGTGTACCCACAGACCAACCACCCTAAGTGAACAGAATCTATGAGGGTTATGAATAAAGCTCTGAAAATTGCATATCTAAATTACCTCTCGGTAATGAAAAGTTAATCGACTCGTGTGGTGTTTTTTCGCCTTCCGGGGCCGTCTGAAACGTTTTTTACGAAATTACTTTTGGTCGGATACCGGTAAGACAAGAGAGCGAGACAAGGCTTGCAACTTGGCGGCCGTCAGTCACGACCTACTCCAGTTCAAACTAGAATTAACGCCAAAACACTGAAAATCTCACCTGAATGGGACGGTTGTTGATCGATGCGATTTTTCTCTATCTCTTGGCAGAACTTGAGCTTCATCCCTCCAACATTTTCCGAGAAAATCGATGCTGAAATCACGAAAACAGCTTTCTCAATATGATCAGTGCCAAATTCAGCGACCAAAGGAATTCAAGGCGGCAGGTATATTTTGCAGGTTGCAGGTTGAAATTTAATTATAACTGGAAAACCGCTGGCTGGCAGTTATAATTAAATTTCAACCTGCAACCTGCAACTTGCTAAATATACCTGCCGTGCCCCGGCATGTCAGGCGCTGATTGGTAAATTTGAAACGGTCTGCATGCCTTAAATTCGGCAGGTATATTTTGCAGGTTGCAGGTTGAAATTTAATTATAGCTGGAAAACCACTGGCACTTAAAAGAAACGTACAGGTGGTAGACTTACCGTGACTGTTACATGACACTGTTTATAATCGCTCAGAAAGGTGGCTGCCACTTAAGGTCATTCCTCACATTTGCATTGCGCATCCTTACTGCGCATAATTTACGGCGTCATTAGCGCGCGCTCGTGCACGCGCATATTAAAAACATGACGGATTTGCCTTGATATTGAGCTCTGTCAGCCGAAAAATGGCTCTAGCTCACCAACGAGCACGGGCACCCCAATGTTGTTCCAGTCATTGTAATCAACTAATCATAAGCTTTGCGTGAGAAAAGACTGATCTAATTTCTATGGCTGAAAATTGAATAAATAAGAAAATAGCAGATACACTATGGTCTTTTCTATTTTGCAGTCGGTAACCACGTCAAGAAATTTGGTTCAAATTTTTAATCAAGGCTTAAGCTTTCTGCCTGAATCAAACTTAAAATGTTTATTTGTGTCCGACACAATGTATTGACTGTAGTTTAATGCGTGTTCTTGTGAGTCTGGGTTCACAAAGATTTTACAATTACTGGGAATGCGTTCTTATAATAAGCATTAAATAATGCCAAAATGGGGCATTTTCAATGCCTCACTGCTCCTTAATGAGCATGGGCACCCCCCTTTTTTATTTCAAAATTGAAGTTATCATATGACAAATATTCAGCGGGCAAAGTTTGAACAAAAATCTATTGTCACTTTTATTTCAGAGGAATTACCTTAAGGTGGCCGAACACAGTTTTCGCGCGCGCTTTTGCTGATGCAATTGAGCGCGCGCACAAGGATTGCAAAAACAAACATGCCGTCAATAGAGCGATCATTTTATTTACTCAACACCCGCACTATCTTTGCTATTTTTCTCTATTATTGAGCGCAGTGTATTGATGGCTTTAGTCTTTTATTACAAAGTTATGTTAGAAGAGGTAAGGACGCAAAGAACCCAACAATTCTTAGCTTTTTCTTCGTTACCGAAAGAACCCAGTTAAATGCAGCGCATGCGCAGCTGCTGGAAAAATTGAGACCGATTGCTTTTGCGGAAACTTGCCGATTTCTGACGATCCAGTCGTTAGAATTTCAAGAAATTTGGCAAAAAAATAGTTCAGAAACCACGTGAATGATCCATTGCAAAAAATCTTACTTTTGACATAAGGAATTTTTAATAATACAGAACATCCAGTGAAAACGATTTACGGCGAATTACGAAAATCGCCTATGTCAAAATTTTATTAGAACAGTGTTGACAGAAGGGATTTAATGTCAATTCGTAATGGGCAAATGATGAAAAAAAAATTTACGACTGGATTTTTTTTTAAATAAACAAAAACCATTTTTTAAGCCTTGTTTTTAACCAGCCCCGTTACCATGGCAACAGCACACACCTTAGCCAAAATGCGAGAATAAACCCTTCTGTGGTTAACCTTGACTCTGGCAAAAAACGGGCGCCAAGGCATAAATAGCTTAAAAGTAATGGTGAATTAGGCATAGGCGCTTGAAAACTGTGTTCGGCCACCTTAAGTGCCAAACCGGCGGAAGCGATGGGAGGAGGGTATATTCCCATGATTTTAAACCTGCAATGAATTATTGTTTTTGAAGAAACATCTGAAATATCATCTGAAATATCTGCTGAATTTGGTTTCTTCCTTGTGAGTACCAAAATGAAAGCACACTGAGCTTGTGCTAGTATATTTCTTCGGGTAAAATCTTATATTATTTCATTTCTTTACTTATTTGCTTCATTTGTGATGGCAATCTTCTGTTGTTGAGGGAAGACCCGGGCCAAATCTGGAATCAATGGAAACATCTGTGGAGCGGCCATTCAGATGGCTTTGCAGAGATTTCACTGGCCTCAGCGTGTCGATCGATAAGTACTTACGGCGGATCGATCGTGTTTTCACTATGTGAAGTCTGAGGCGAACTACTTTATGTAAGAACCCCTGACGAGTATATAGGTCATTAATTATTTTTAGTGCCAGCGGTTTTCTAGTTACAATTAAATTTCAACCTGCAACCTGCAAAATATACCTGCTGCCAAGGGCAGCTTAACGCGAACACATGGGGTGGTTTAGTGTGGTTACTCTGTGGTGTACCTAACCATCAGCCCTGGCGCTCCCTGTTCACCGCTTGATACAACGCCGCCTGGGGACGAGGTAGATAACACGGCGAAAATGGAGGACTTCCTCGCAACTGTACGCTCGATTTCTTCTGACAAGAACTACGTACAACTAGCAGATTATTTAAACAGATCTAATGAATTGTTAGTCAAGTGTGCTGGCCAGCTCGATGCTGCGATTGCATCTCTTGATCCAGATCAGCATTCATTGGCATTCATGGCGCTGTTGTGAGTTTCTCTTTCCCTTCTAACCAGCAGGATTTCTAAAATTTACCCTTTGTTAAGGGGATGAATGCGTTTCATCTCCTAATTCTTTTTTACTAATGTGAGATTGCATTAATATTGCACAGGTTGGTCAAGTTATCTTTACCAAATTACGGAGACTTTGAATTAATCTTCAGCCAGATTCAGCAGTTCATAACAATTTGCTCGAAGGAACAAGTCCAGTTTGCTGGAGACAAATGTACGTACCCTCCCTCCTGACGTCAAAAACAGTGATATTTAATTTTGCTGGTTATTTGCATCAACGCTTATTTTCACGTCGATCATTTTCAGTTGCCCACTTGTGCCACTTTATAACCCAGTGTTTGGTGGACCTCAAGCAGGTGAGAGTCACTATATCATGGGTCACCTTATCATGGTATAGTCATTATGGGTTTATTTGTGGGGATCTAGTGAACAAATATAATGGGACTTAATACAGAGGAATGCTGAATATTAGGGTATTTGAGGGTTGATTAATTGTAAGTGGACAGAGAAAAGGGATCAGTAGCCATCTCCTCAGCAGTCACTTCACAGTGTAATCTACAAGTTTACTTTCAAGAGGCAGTGGAATGGTAGACGTGGCCACATACATTAACGGGCTAATGAGACAGAAAATTTTACTTTCTGCATTAAAACATTGTTATTATTATTGTTATTACTACTACTAAAACAATCAAGAACCAAAGAAGGAAGTTTCCAAAGGCAATATATTGGCAGGAAATCAATCCTATACCAAGAAAGAAATTTTAACTCACCATAGTTCTGAAAGCAACCACACTCAGGATTTATTTGTTTCAATACCATGTAACTCCTTCAGTATCGGGTAATTTGAAGAAAACTACATTATTGTTCATCGGTCTGGTCATATGCAGCAACTACTAATCTCTTCAAACTTCAAGCAGTGCAGAACTTCACTGCCTGAATAATTAGTAAAATTATACCAGAAAGTTTGATCACGTGACCCCAGTCCTAAACCAGTTACAGTATGCTGGTTGCTATTTAAATCACAGCTGTATTATCGTGACGCTGTGCTTGCTTTTAAATGCATGACTGGACAAACTCTTTTTAAAGTGAGCGGAGATAAGTGGCTGTAAGGCTTGAAATTCACAACTTTTAAACATTCCTCTTTTTAAGACCTCTACAGGACAAAGGACTTTCTACTATTGAACAGTGTCATTATGGAATAGTTTAGATAGAAATCTTAAGCTAAGCTTATCTCTGAATATTTTTAAATGAAGATTATGAGGTAAACTCTTACGTGAATTTTTATCTTCATAATACAACATTGTCACATAATTCTACCTTATTTCATATCATTTTTATAATTCCTTGGTATGTTGATTTATTTCATTGTCATTTTAATGTAACTTATTTAGTAGTATTAGAACTGAAAAGCCCCCATGGGGAGTGCTAATAAAATTTGTATTGTATTGTATTCTCGGCATCAATTTGAAGTGCAGAATACTACTGAGAAATGAGATCAAAAGATAACAAAATTTGAATACTGTTTTCAGGACTCGATCACAGCATTTATGTGTGGTCGTTGGATAAACACTTCCAGTGGAAAGAGTGAAATAGGGTGATGTTATCAGCAGCTCTTTTCTCTCGGGACAAAGAGTTTTCAGCAAAAGAGTTTTGCATGATTGAAGTACTTTGCTTTTGAGCCGTTCTTATTTACAAAGCGAATCAGACTGCCACTCAATCTGTGCCGCTTTTGCCAGCCTCTTGTAAGTTGGTCACATTTCATGCTTTTTAAATATTCAACGTGAAATGATGTTACACATTTTCATTTACAGTACGAACTAAGTGTTTTATACTTCATCAGTCATCTGCAGCAAATAAGCTTACAGTGAGGTATGCAAGAGGTTGCGTTTGGAGCCATTTTGATATTCAATTTTGCTCTAGCAAGCATAAGCAGGCAAGGCATGGATGAGTTATTTTTTGGTGAATTGAAAACCTCTGGAAGTAGCAGCATTGTGATTAGGTTAATCCAACAAGTTTGGTTGCGATATACAGCAAAAAAAGAATTTGTTTCATCTTATGAAGTGTAATACCAAGCCTAGTTTTATCAATAATCATGGACAAAAGTGTTGACACATTTGGGCAAAACAAACACTTTCCATCGGCGTCCTTCCGTAATTAAAAAAAAGCATCTGTTTTGTCGATAGCCAACCCCCCCTCTTCCCCTTTTCAATGTTGAAATACGCTCTGTGAACACTGTCATGTGTTACAACGTTGAAAAGGGGAGAGGGGGTCAAAACGTGAAAACTGGAGATTGAAAAACTCACGCGTTCAATGAAACAGGTTTTTTTTCAGGGAGTGTCTCAACTGCTTTTGGCCATGATTGTCTGAAATATATTTTACACAGTGTGAAGCTTTCTCAGCATCATCACTGTTCTATCTCTTCAGTAGTACTTAGCATCATTGTTTAGCAAACTATAAATCCTGTTGCACACCAGTAGAGCGCGATTATTATGTCACATAGGTTAATTATTGGCGAGAATTCAGGGTTCAAAGTAGCAATACATTGTGAGAAAATACAATATTTCCTGTGCATCTCTTTACCGTGTTCTTTAGAAGAAAAAAATCAAGTTCGAGAAGGGCTAAATTTGTCATATACCCTGAATTTTTCATACTCATTCCCAGTCTTTTCTTGGCTTACCTGTTAACACCTTCATTGCCTCTGTGAACATCATCATGACAAGCTAAAGGCAATGGAACAAAATATAAATGCATCTGATTGTTAACACAAGCAAAAAAAACAGGTATTGCTGCGGGAACAATGAAATAAAAAAAAAGAAACTGTCTTTTTATACTTTGAGTGAAGCTGTGTGTCTGTAAACCTGTTCCTGTAGTAACATGCTCAATTTCAGTAGTGGAACTTTTTATCTGCACAAAAAAATTGGCATTTTGGTAATGTTTTCAAACTTACTCTCATGGCTTACATGATTTTGGATTTTGGAGTGTAATTCTGGATGGTTCACATGAGCAAGACATTACATTTCAATAGTTCACAATGGTTCACATCCCCAATTAAAGAACATGTCTCAACTGCTTTTGTCCATGATGGAAGGTTTGATTTTGACAATTCGATCAGTAGCTTTGTTTATAAGAACTTCAGTGGAGCTTTTCCCAGCAGGACAGCTAAGTGATGCAGTCTGTTATAGTAGCTAATGGTAAAAGCAGATTGGTGGGTAATTTTTATGGACTCATTATATTTTACAACAAGAACTAATTTAAGGTCATTCCCCAGTATTGCATTGCGCATCCCTATTACGCATAATTTCACGCGTGATTAGCGCGTATGCATTGGACCTCGCCATAGAGGTAAATTGTCATTTTCTCGCAAACGAGTTTGGCGACCTATCATTTTTTTCTGTTTTCAATTGAGTAATAAATTTCTCTGTGTAAAATAAATATGGACCAATTCTCAGTATAGAACAAAAGGCAATCGTCGGAAACGTGAATTTAGCAAGCAATCATGACTATAATCGTGGTGCTTTTATAAGGATTTATATGGGTATAAACAAGGTGCTGTTGCTCCTAAACGAACATGGGGACCCCTCATTTTTATTTCAGAATTTAAGTTCCTATAATATAAACAATCAATAGGCAAAGTTTCACAAAAATGTCAGTGCAGGTTCTATTTCAGTGGAATGACCTTAAGCAAGTTACCTAATTTCACTTGCAAATAGCCATAAAATCATAAACCATAGAATAAATTGTAGAGGTCAACACTAATTCAACATTCAACAGCATAGGTAAAATCCACTGAAATCTTTTGAAAATTTTGGTCATCCGTCAGTCTGCCACAAAAAACTATAGCATGTGATTACTGAACTACATCTGAGTGGGGTTGTTAAAGTGATAACACTGATAAGAAGTGAACTAAAGTATTTTGATTTGGAGACATGTGCTGAACCGTGAAACCCGCCTTTAATAATTGAAAGATGTAAACATTTAAAACAGTGGATTGATGTCTCACAGAATGACTACTTGATACTTGAAGCCTTAGTTTGATGTCAAGTAAATCCATCTTTCATGACTAAAGTTGAGTTTGACCGTAAAAAAGTCAGTTGTGCTTACATTTTTTACATAGCATGTCGAAAGATGGCATGTCAAAAGAAAGTCCCTACGTACGTAACACTGAAAGTGGGTTTAATAAGCCATCAATAATGACTTTTTAGTGGAGCTCTGGCGGCCCTAAAGGTCACCAAGCAGAGCTCCATACCCATATAGGAAAGAAAAGGAAGCCCATGAATTGATTTTCTCATGGTTATCATGGCTAGCAGTATTGCTCATGGGTACGACAACAGGGACGGCAACTCACACAAGATGGCGGCCATACTCTAGCTAATAGGTTGCCAGAGACATGCAGCCTTGGTTTATAGCGTCCTTCTTTGATATTGGACATCCATGTTATAGTCAATTGACACCTGTCAAAACAAGGTATTTGGTTCATGTGTTCATGTTCATGTGTATTTGGTTCATGCTGAGTCGTATTAGGTTCATGTTGTGTAGGTGTTGTATCAAAGTCACGGTCATGCAATTTTTTTTCTTTCTGGCCATGAGAAAACCTTATGGTTAGGCATGCATATATACATGAGAACTGAACCTTTAAACCAAGGGGACGTGTAAAAAATATAGGTGTGAAAGTGAATAATTATATGAAATACATTAAAAATTATGGTTGGCCATTCGTTTCAAAATTACAACAGTGTATACGCGGGTTTTTCTGCTGCGTATACTTGTTTACATACGTTATGTATCGGGTTTAAGCCCATATATACGACCATTTAGATTGCGTATATACGCATTTTTAAAGGGCCACATATTTGTGTAAACCGCGGAGATATGTGAAATAAATGCCCAAATATATGCCACCAAACCGATATACGCGACCAAAAACACTTGCTATAGTCTGTACTAAGTACTTGACTTTTACTTAACTTACACTTAACTTGTGCAACTTGATAGACCGGTTGACCTTGAAAGATAAATGATGCCTAAAAGTATGAACTGCATTTAAAACTTTTTATTAAACTGCGTTTAAAACTTTTTATTGCAGTAAGTTTGAATAAAAAGTTAGCTCAAGGTTTCATGTTCAAAGTGTAAGTTGGCTTCGTTCGCAAGTCTGAGTAAGTCGAGTCAGTGGCTGACTGATTACATCACATGCTTGACTTGAACATGTTAATTAACATCCATTCACATTTCAAGGATTCAAGACTGAATTCAAGAATTCAAGATTGAACAGTCCAATGCTGACGTGGGAACAAACACGATTTGGTTTGGGACAAGCCTGATCAAGTTGAGTCGATGTAGGGGTGAACTCAGTGGGAGCAAACTTGCCATGGGGCGAAACTTGCAACTACCATTCTGTTCACCGTTTAGTTATTCATTGGAGAGAGGTGCGCGAGCAAATGCTGAGAGAATTCTGCCTCTTGAATTGCTGGTGAGACAAATTCAACACTTACTACACAGATGGGAAACGTTTGCCATAAGAGCAGATACATGCACCTCAGTATGTCCCATAAGGCTTTGCCAACTGTATGGATTATCAGCTTCTAATGGAAGAGTGGGTCGCCCAGCCTATCATGTGAAATATCAATACCTATCAAGGGGAGCTTTTAAGAACAAGGAGATCTGTTAGATCTCATAAGCGCGGTTTTAAATTTAACTGTTCTCTTAGCACTACAGTTGCAATGCAGTTCACATTCCACGGCAGTCCTTGATGATTCATTTATTACTGCAGACACCACATCACTTTATCAACACAAACTGTATTATTGCACCATCAGTGGCGGGTCTAAAACACAGGTCACGGGTCATTGTTTTACCAATACAGGAACAACCTTAAACCTTTACTAATACTAACGTTAAACCTGAACAATGCCTTAGTGTAGTATTTTAGGCCTAAAACATTGTCTTAGTCTAGTACTTAGGCCTAAGGTTAGCATTAGGAAGGGGTTAGGGTTATTCCAGTATTGGTAAAACAATGACCTGTGACCTGTGTTTTAGACCCGCCACACCATCAGTCGTAGCTTTTGTGAAATCTCTGATGACGTAATGGTCTTAATCTGGAACTTTCTTTGGGATATGTATGAGCATGAACAATACGAACAATTCGATAACAATGCAGTTAACAACAGCTTTCTTTCCTAAAAGTCATGATTAAATTTAATTGGTGTTTCCATGAGTAAAGGGCTAGCAAAGTAGTCACATGAGTCACATAATTCAAGAGTTCCGTTATCCATGGCTACCTTTAGTATGGTCGTTATTTCCCTACCAATTATGTAATCCTTGCACGTTCTGACACGTTCTTTGCTTGGCTTGCAAATATTAAATTTTCCTTATGATCACACTCATGTCCAATACTGTCGAGTAGATTTCATTGGAAAAGAGAACTTTGTATTCGTTGTTGATCGGAAAATTACATCTCATTAGCTATTAGCTGGATATAAAGCCTGTCGGATTGATCGATTTGATCGATTCATCGAATGGACACGACCCGAAACCTGGATGTTGTCGATCAGAAAATCGCATCTCAGTAGTGACAACAGACCTGGCGATCCAACGTTGTCAATTCGACCGATTCGTTTGATTCGTCGAATGGACACGACTGCGAAACGTGGATGTTGTCGATCGGAAAATCGCATCTCATTAGTAACAACAGACCCGGCGGTCCAACGTTGTCGATTCATTCACAGGCTATTATAACGAAAGCACTGTGAAAGAGGACATAAACACACGAATATTCCTCATTCTAAAAACACCAAAGGTAGTATAAACGAAACATTGCATAGTCATTTATGTTGCTATAAGAAAAGCACGGTGAAAGAGTACATAAACACATGAATATTCCTCGTTCTAAAAACACCGGTGAAAGAGGACATAAATACATGAATATTCCTCGTTCTAAAAACACCAAAGGTAGTATAAACTAAACATTGCATGGTCATTCAAGCACGGTGAAAGAGGACATAAACAGATGCGTTTTGCATGATCATTTACGCCACTAACATATCCGTAGTATATCGCAAAAATACTCTTATCGATGAATCAATGATTGACAATTGACAAAATGCTGCTATAACAAAAGCACAGTGGAAAAGGACATAAAGATATGAATATTCCTCGTTCTAGAAACACCAAAGGTAGTATAAAGCCAAACATAACAAGTTTTCTATCGCAATGACCCTGCCGTGAACTGACCGATGACAACGTATGACAATCGGAATAAATTTCTGGTACGTTTCGAATTTTTTGTCTACATCAGCGTGAAAAATCTCGCTAATAGAAAGCACGCACAACACTCGGCATGAACGTGAACTATGACTTTGTATTTTGTCACAGTGCAAGCGTGCGCTGATGGCGAAGCTGCACACATTCCTGGTGCACACGAGAAAGATCACGGTCTGTGATGCAAGATTGAGATGCCTCTACCAGCAAAAAATCAAGGGGCTCAGACTCAATTAATAAAATAGAATGACGATAATTAAAGTACTTTTGTCAAAAGACGACTAAACATCAAAGCTAATCAAAAATATAATCGGTACAACCAACCGGCGTACGCAGCTCAGTGAGAGAAGGCCTCAAACAATAACATTTCATAGAAGCCCTAAAACAAGCGGTTATCTTAAAGTATTTCTTAAGAACCGCTAAATGAAAAGCAATATTTTCGATAGAGACAAATCTGCTTGCCGGTTTGTCATAAAATGACTCCATTTGACGATTCAAACAAATCGATCAGAAAGCCCTGCCCCACTAATGAGATGCAATTTTCTGATCGACAACGCCACTTGTCGGATGGTCAATAAAATTCTCCATTTGACGACTCGAACGAATCGATTGAATCGGCAAAGTTTCACCGGGGCCCTGCCACAAGAATATCGTGAAATATTTTCTAAGTCCCACTAATGAGATGCAATTTTCCAATCGACAACTCCACTTGTCGGATCGTCAATAAAATTCTCCATTCGATGAATCGAACGAATGGATCGAATAGACAAAGTTTCAGCAGGGCCCTACCACAAGAATATCGTGAAATATTTTCTAAGTCCCACTAATGAGATGCAATTTTCTGATCGACAACTCCACTTGTCGGATCATCAATAAAATTCTCCGTTCCACGAATCAAATGAATGGATCGAATTGACAATGTTACACTGGGGCCCTGCCACAGGAATAACGTGAAATAATGAGGTGCGATTTTCCGATCGACAACTCAACCTGTCGGATCATCAATAACATTCTCCATTTGTCGAGTCGAATGATTCGTAAGATCCCTTTTTCCGATGGAATCTACTCGACAGTATTGGACAACCCTCTCTGATCACTGAACTTGCTACGATGAAACAGCCAAAGAATTTACTTCATATGCGTCAAACCACAAGAAATACTCGCAAATTGCAGATAAATTAATGACCGTCACTTCTGCCAAAATAAACTTGCAAAGTAAACATGATCTTATTTGTCATGTAGCAAAAGTGAAAGCTGCAACGTCAGTGCATTCTATGGCTGATGTAATACCTTTTTTTAGCGTATTTATTATTTCTCCTCAAATCCAACGCTTCAACAAAGCAAAATGAAAATATATTTTACCCAGAATAAAGAAAACAATATCCGTAACATTGTCCTTGTATTAATGTTTCAACAGTTTTTGGTGAGTAAACATCACAGGTTGCGTGACTCAAAATTTGGCCAAGAGGAAGTTCGGGTCTGGTCACTGACAAAACAAAAAAAAAGATCTGTTAGATCTTATAACCACGCTTTTATAATTTAACCGTTTTCTTAGCACTACAGTCGCAACGCAGTGCACATGCCAAAGCAGTCCTTGATGATTCATTTATTACTGTAGACATCATATCACTTGATCAACACAAACTGTACTATTGCACCATCAGTCGTAGCCGTTGTGAAATCTCTGATGACGTAATAGTCTTAATCTGGGACTTTTTTTGGGATATGTATGGGCATGAATGATGCGAACGATGCGATAACACTATTAAAAACAGCTTTCTTTCTTAAAAGTCAAGATTAAATTAAATTTAAATTCAATTAATTTTTTCCATGGGTAGTCACACGAGTCACATAATTCAAGAAATATTATCCATGGCTATCTTTAGAACGGTGGTTATTTCCCTACCAATGATGTAATCCTTGCATGTTCTGACACGTTCTTTGCTTGGCTTGCAAATGTTTAAGTTTCCTTCCGATCTTTGAACTAGCTTCAATAGACCAGCACAGCAATTCACTTCTCTAGTCTAAAAATAGGAAAAATACTTGGAATACTAAAAACTGTCTCTCCTGGCAGAATAAACTTGCAAAGTAAACACGATCTATTTGTCACGTAGCGAAAGTGAAAGATGCAACGTCAGCGCATTCCATGGCTGATGTAATACCTTTTTTTTAGCGTATTTATTATTCCCTTCGAGCCAACGCTTCGATAAAACCAAAAGAAAATATATTTTACACACAATAAAGAAAACAATATCTGCAACATTGTCCATGTGTTAATGTTTCAACAGCTTTTGGCAAATAGACATCACAGGTTGCGTGATTCAAAATTTGGCCGAGAGGATGTTTGGGTCTGGTCACTGGCGAACAAAAAAAAAAACCCCGTGTAAACCTAGAACCGCGCTCGGCCCATGGCTGCGTGGTTAAAAAGAATAAGATTTACTTCGTCCCAGATATCAAGATTAGTTTCCAGAGCCACTCTTTGGTGTAGAGTTAGAAACATTCAGTCTTTCTCCAGTCAATGTTATTATACAATTTAGATGAACTGATGATTCGAGAAATCACCCTGCAAGCAGAACCTTTTCTTACGGTACATACGCTTTGTACCTATTTCTGTGTAATAAGAAATAAAGCAAAAAGAGATAAAAGAGGCTCTGCTTGCAGGGTGTCGAGAAATAAGACTGATGTAGGTTTCCCAATTCAGCTAGCAGTATCATGCTGGGTCATTTGCAAAGTAGAAATATGCATGTTTAGCGTCAGTGTGTAAGGGAAAGTTTTTTTCGAACTGACCCAGCAGGGTCTGTTATAAGGTGGTTCAATACCATCACAAGGTGTGTTTACAGTGTCGGGGGACCTAATTCTCTCTGATACATTGATGGACTACACTGCCTTATCAGTTGGAGGTTTGTAATACACGGTGGCATTGACAGGGTTTTAGACTTTAAGTTGTGCAACAAACAATTCTGCTGCGTCTGGGCTCGCTCTCTTCTTAGCTGCTGTACAAAGTTATGGATTGCCCTCTAGAGTGTGTTCAGACGAAGGGGATGAAAATTTAGAGATAGGAAGAGCTATACAATGGCGTAGGGGATTTAATAGGGGAATGAAAATTGCTGCGTTGTCTGTACACAACCAGTGAATTGAGTGTCACTGGAGAGAAGTCTTCATTGGAGTCGGTCGATTCTACTACACCCTGTTCTACCAGATGGAAGAAAATGGCATCCTGGAATCGACCACCATAATGGATCTGTTCTGTTTGCATTACATATTTCTTTCTAGAATTAACAACCAGTTAAACCTCCTAGTTAAGGCATGGAATAATCATCCTGTATGCACAGAGGGTCACTGGACTTCTCAACAAACATGGGTGAATGCAGTGATTTCACAAGACTGTCAGATGACTGTTGGATGATAACATCCAACCAGATGAATCATCTGGTGAAGTTCCAATAGGACTTACTCTAAACTCACATTCTGTTTCCTAAAACTCCCCTTGAGGTATTGATATTTCGTAAGTTGGACAACCCACTCTTCCATCAGAACCTGATACAATTGGGAAAGCCCTAATGGGAGTACTGAGGTGCATGACACTACTCTTAATGCAAACGTTTCGCAAATGTTTCCCATCTAAGTAGTACTAGTAGTAGTAAGTAGTATTATTCTAAGTAGTAATATTGCTTTTGTCTCACCAGTGATTCTAGAGGCCGTATCCTCTCTCCATTTGGTTGGGCACCGCTGTCCAATGAATAACTAAATGAAGTACAGAAAAAATTCCCCACAGCAACTTCACTATGATCAGCGTGAGGATAGAATTTTGAACGGACATTCAAAAGATGCATAACTGTTTCTGGAAGTTCAGTCACTGGAGAGTTGCAGTAACAAACATTAAATAGCAGATAGACAATGACAAGGCATTTTACCACTGCCGCCATATTGACGATTTCTAGTTAAAGTAATTTTCATTGCTATCATTCACAAACAGCCATTCTCCCAAAAGGCACATGTCGTGCTGGCATACACAACGTAATTTACGAGACCCACATATTCGTGCATTTTAGCACGCGTATTTAAGGGTCCTTGTAGGACGCATATATTTGGGCATTTATTTCGCATATTTCCGCGGTTGAGTTTACGCAAATATGTGGTCCTTTAAACATGTGTATATACATGATCTAAATGGTCATGTATATGGGCTCAAAGCCCATATGTAACATATGTAAACAAGCATACGTAGGAGAGAAACCCGCGTATACACTGTTGTAATTTTGAAATGAATGGCTAACCATAAAATTCTTTGCGGAGAAAGATGTAAAGACATCAATGATCATGGCAGTTTTGTACATAGCTTAAAGCAGTTTTGAAAATAAGACCTGAAAAAAAAATTAGGCTTGAACAGGATTCGAACCCAAGACTTCTGCCCACTGAAACAGAGGTGAAATTGGTGGAAGCTGATCCAAGATGAATTTCACTTTGGGCGAGCGAGAAGATTTTCATGAATGCAAATCAAATGCAAGCTTTAAAATTACCTACAGGCCAAAATTATAGCTTGTTTTTTTGTTTATGTATTGAGTTCATGCTGAGTTTAAGTATTGGTGGGGGTTGATTCTGAGAAAGTGACATGACAGTCATGCCAATGAATATAGTAGAATTCTTCTCTAGTTAGAAGAAACACAT
>NC_138148.1:22934800-23072300 GCF_964199315.1 Orbicella franksi | reverse complement strand
ATTCAAAACTTTCCTTAGTATGTTATTGCAAGCCTTTTTTCTATTCAAAACTTTCCTTCATGAGTTTGTACGTCATTATGACCCTTTTTTCTTTTCAAAACTTTCCTTGGTAAGTTTGTACATCGTTACGACCCTTTTTTCTATTCAAAACTTTCTTTGGTAAGTTTGTACATCATTATGACCCTTTTTAGTACAGAGTGCAGTATTGGGATGGTTTGGTGGTTTATGTCTGCTCAAATATTGCTGCAGACTCTGTGGCACCTACTGAAAGCATAAATTTTATCATTTTCTGAGGGGACTTGTTCACTGATGTTGGTCAAGTAGCGCTGTTTACTTTCAATGCCTCTTGTTGGAACGCTTCTCAGTTGTGTTAATTGATATCAGTGTGTATTTTAAATTTAAGTGGTTTTATTGTTAACATCAAAGGTGGCAACAGAACGTGCTGTTCCATGACAATTTGATGATTAGATTAGTTCTTGTTTATTGGTCAAAAGAAAATTTGCGTGTTAAAAAAAGCAAATCGTTCCTCTTCCACTTCTTCATCCGACATTCAACTTTCCATTTATCTCCAGCCGTGAAATGAATACAAGCACATCTTCCGTGGGTTTTCGGGAAAACAAGAGTATCAGGTTACATACCTTTGCGAGGAAAACAAAAGTATCAAGTTACAAAAGTTTGTGTAAAGAGTAAACTTGTCACCTTTGCTACTTAAATGTATTATGTAATTTGAAATGAGCAAAAATCAACATAAAACACTACAGTAAAATTCAAGAACTGTCTTGTCAAACGGTAATTAACTGTAAGTTATTCTTGGACTGTGAATGAAAATACACACGTCAAACATACACACTGCTAGGATTATGTCTCATCAAAATTCCTTTCTGACTAGCAAGGTCAATGCAAACCAGGAGTGAATGGTAGGGGTTATATAGGAACTGTGTTATGAGTATTCTGTCAGAGCTTTACATTACACTCTGCACTACCTGAGATTGTCTCGCTAGTTTCTATTCAAAACTTCCGGTAAGTTTTTACTTTTACAATTGAATGATAATTGAAATGTATGTAATGCTTATTCTGTGAGCCCACATAAAATGTACACCTGGTTAAATTCCAAACAGAGCTTTTATAACTGGTGAAAATTTGAAACAAAACAAAAAAATCAGCAATGAGCCAAATTTAATTCCCACCAGTATATCAAGCTACACAGAAATGGTGTGTACCAATATTCGCACTTTCTTTAGAATGTTTATTTAGTAGGTAATTTAGAGCTTTCCTTATTACGTTATTGTGGAGGCAAAGTGGCCCCATTTTTATTGGGCTCCAGATCAAGTGGTTCAGGTTCGAGTCCTGACCAGGGACATTGTTTTGTGTTCTTGGGCAAGTCATTTTGCTGTCACAGTGCCTCTCTCCACCCAGGTATACAAATGGGTACTGGCAACTTTTAATACTGGGGGTAACCCTGTAATGGGCTGGAATGCCACCCAGAGGGGAGTAGAAATACTCCTAGTTGCTTCATGCTACCAAAACCAGGATAAGCTCCTGCCTGATGGGCTTCTTGGCTCGTATGCAGGCTAAATTACATTGGTACAACCACAATTCACCAAATTTACTTTCCTTGAGTAATTATAAGTATGTTAGCATGACTGCTTACATGTATTTCACCATATTTACTTTCCTTTGTAAATTAGTACATTAGCGTGGCCTCATATTGTCTGATTCCAGAAAATATCCGTACCCTCACCACAGATGGTTTTTAGGTTAACACCCTTGACCTCCCCTGGAATTTCCATTCCAGAGGGTTGATGGTGGACCCTCACCCCACACGGAATTTCAAAATATGGTCCTTGAGTCCTTGAAAAGTCTTGATTATTTTTCGCACAAAGTGTATGAACCCTGCATTCTCTTATTTATGCCAAAAAAGAGAAATAAGCAGTTTTAGTGGATTCTGGGTTGAAAATTGAGTAATACGGTAATTGAACACTGTGTATAGTCCTAAATGCACTCTTGTTTGGACATTTATTCTTCAGTTGAACATGTAGAACTGACTGCATCATGAGGCATTTTAATGTTTTATTGGGAAAATGATCAGAGCCTAGATAGGGTCAAGAAAGAAAACCAGTTGTTACCAAGCTAGAGAGAGAGAGAGTTGGTGATGATATACAATTATTCGAAATCCCAAACTCATACATGTTTTTGTTATGTATTTTATTGTTGGAAAAAGTGGCAAATCACTTGTCTATATTGTGTTTCTAGCCAATGAGAGGAATACGAATGATGTGTATTGCAATACAAAAGGCCCAGCAGTTGCCTACACAATTAACATCAATTCACACAGATCTTGCACAGGTAAGAATAATTGTTTCTCAAACTGAGATGTAAAGAGTAAAGTTATCTTGAGGTGCAAACTTGATTCTGTATTTGGGTTCAACAAAATTATTTATTTATATACATATATTTTTGAGAGGATTTGGGAGTTTCTTTTACGTGGGTATAACCTAAAAACTCCCTTTTCAAATTAACGTATTAACTATATATAGATCTATGTATTTTTGTGATTGAATTTAGGGTTACTGTAGACCTTCAGGGGTCTCTTCCGGAAAATACTTCCTTTGCGTACTGCTTTAAAGACAGCCTTGGTAAACTATATATCATTGTAAAGCTAATAAAACGTAGAATCCGAAAATGATATATTTTACCATTTTTGAGTTAATTTTTTTTTGTGTTAAAAACATTCCTCTTAGTTGGAATGTCAGGTGTCTGTATTGAAGTGGTGTTTCCAACAGTCTGTGTATGTTCCCATATGGCAATACTGACAAATCAAAGGTTTCTCCGCTTTCTCACTGAGTCGTTGTGCATTGTTTTACACTGGATTATGATCAAGGGAACTGAAACTATGATCCGATATTTTTTTGGAGGAAAGGTGTTTTCAAATGTGGTTTATACTGTTAAATATGAACAGAAATCTTGAAATCACTGAAAATGCCACCTTGAGGGAGAATTATCAAGTGCTGTCTTCGTGTTTTCGAAGCTAAGGTTTGGATGAAGAGTAAGTTGGTACTTTTCTATCAATAGTGATCAAAGTATATTTTTTTACCGCTTTATATAATGTATTTTCCGTAGTTTCTCTGATGTTCAATGTTGAATTGTGTCAAGTCTCTTGCAGTTGAAGTTTTTGTTTATGATGAATTGAAGCTAAATAATGCTTTTTGTGAACAGTCATAATGTAAGCTTAATTGCTACCACTTCATTTTTACTTTTTTAGTTTCTACAGTATCTAATCTTAAACTTTGTGAATTCTCAGAGTGGTACAGAAGTTTTGAACCTATGAATAAGACCACTGAGTCTTAAACTTGCTTTTGTTGCAAGCAAATGTAACAAGCTCATTTATTTTTAGGTACAAATGGTAACTTGACACCTGGTTTTCAGGGTCAAGTGGTTGAAAATGCAACTGGTGATTCAGTGATTCTTCTTTTTATTTCATTTTGATATAATTTGTTCCAATAGGTATTCCAATAAATGGAATTTCAAAACATTCGTATTTGTTGGAGTTTTTCTAAAGCTTTTAAATTTTAGTATGGATAGACTCCATGGCCACAAGTTGAATGGCAAATTGATTATATCAGACTTGACTCCACCTTAGGGTCATATAAAGCTATCTATCTCTCATCCTACTAAACTGGATTGTATGTCCCCTGCAATTATTGCATTGAAAAGATAAACTTACACCTGGCATTTATTAAATGAGAGTTGTGCTGTTTAAAATTAACCATCACTAAAGAGAACACTAAAATGGAAATAAAAACGCCTCAGTTTTATGGCAGGTATATTTTACAGGTTGCAGGTTGCAGGTTGAAATTTAATTAACTGGAAAAGTGCAGGCACTTAAAAGAAATGTACAGGTGGTAGACCTACCATGACTGTTACATGATGCTGTTTACAATCGCTCAGAAAGGTGGCTTCCTATGTGCCAAACCAGCCAAAGCGATGGGAGGAGAGTATATTCCTATGATTTTAAGCCTTCATTTCTTTCTTTATTTGCTTCATTTGTGATGGATATCTTCTGTTGCTGAGGGAAGACCCGAGCCAAATGTGGAATTGATGGAAACATCTGTGCAGCGGTCATCCAGATGGCTTTGAAGAGGTTTCACTGGTCTCAGCGTGTCGATCGATAAGTACTTATAGCGGATCGATCGTGTTTTCACTATGTGAAAGAGGCAAGCTACTTTATGTAAGAACCCCTGACGAGTATATAGGTTATTTATTATTTTTAGTGCCAGCGGTTTTCTAGTTGTAATTAAATTTCAACCTGCAACGTGCAAAATATACCTGCCGTCAATTTTAAGCAGTTGCAAAACTTCACGTACTGAACTGAAACAATGAGAGCCCATTCTTGTATGTGACCACTTTTTGGAACGTCCAAGGTCGTCCTTCGACTGTATATGAAACCATTTGTGTAGTATTCTAGAAAGTTTGTGACGAACTTTCATTGTCAAAAGGGACTCGATGTCCTTTGTGGAAACATTTCAGCTTAAAAAAGTATTGAAAAATCAGCTGATTCCCCCATGCGGTAGCCTGGTCAAAGCAGTGGCATTGTTAAGAAATAGTGCAAAACAGTAAGAGAACACTTGAGGGGATGTAACACTGTTGAAAACATTCATGAAGTTATCGGTCCGAGAGAGCGAGTTATCCTCGTCCAAGAGACCGAGACAATAATTATAAAGAAAGTAACGCTTCTTGTCCAGTCACCAAAGCAAGTAATAATTCTCATTTTCATTCCTCTCATGTTTTTGGTTGTTTATTTTCCCAGGCAGTATCAGTGATTTTTCGCTCTTTTTGTTACCTTTTCTCATCTTAGAAATTAACAATAATGTCGTCAGCATAGAGTCACTATACCATAAGGACAGCACCGCGTCTTGTCCGCTCAACAAAGTTAAGCCTTGTTTGGCGGGGTTTGTACTTGGATGGGGACCAAGTACGAATACCCTGTGTTGCAATCACTCCTTTGTTTTTCTTTTTTTTTCCTTCCCTTTCCAAGGCGATATTAAAGACTGCAGATCTTCGAGCCTTGTGTAATGTCATTTCTTCTACTTATCAACTATTTTTCCTCATTTTTCCATGCCGGTATTTATGTGTATTTGTTTACAATATCATATCAATAAACAGTGAAACATGTGGTTTGAATTTTCCTTAATTCTCTTGACTGCTGATCGTCTAAAACATTTTGTCGTGATTTGAATCATTTGAAAATGCATACAGCTCGTCCATTTTGTGACTTACAAGGTCTTCTTTTTCGGCAATTGAGTATGGTTAAGCCTGTATGAGCAGGCACCTTCGGGAAATGAGCTATTTATATAATTACAGGTAGCTTCTATTTATAAAAACGTATGTGTGAAAAGTTTTTCAACATAGAGCATTTCTGCAGTAAGATATTGAGTACTTGCATCAGAAATTCAAAGAATAACTAACTTGACACGGTGCAAGTGACTGTAAAACGGCCTTAAATGGCGGGTGTTTGAAACCCAGGAGGGAACTTCTATATAAAAAGGTCGGAGATGCTCGTCGTCTCTGGTACAAATCAAAGACTTAGGGTGTTGACGATGAAGGGTCAACATTTTTAGTTGTCAGAGTATCCTTTAGGGTGCACTCGAAGAAATAATAATTGATTAACTGATCTTCCTGAAAGGTGTCAGTTCGGTGACTGTGAAGATCCCATAGAGATGGACACTGGCCCCTTTACAATCCTAGAACTGGAGGGTTGTCCAATACACACAAACAGAGCCCAATGGAATGGCACTCAGTCCATTGATAATCCATTGGTGAAATGTCTCCATATGGGGATTTATAAAGGCTTAGAATACTTTGGATGGCTTCAGGTTGAGTAGGGGCCCATTCTACTCATCTATTGGTACCAATGATACCATTGGTACCAATGGAATTGCACTTATTCGATTGGTGTTCCATTGGTGATATGCATGTCATTATAAAGACTTAGATTATTTCGGATGGCTTCAGGCTGAGTAGGGGTGTATTCTACTTGTCTATTGGTACCAATGGTATGATTGGTGCCAATGGAATTGCACTTATTCGATTGGTGTTCCATTGGTGAAATGCATGTCATTATGAAGACTTCGATTATTTCGTCCATTCTACTCGTCCATTGGTACCAATGGAATTGCACTTATTCGATTGGTGTTCCATTGGTGAAATGGATGTCATTATAAAGACTTAAATTATTTCGGATGGCTTCGGGCTGAGTAGGGGTGCATTCTACTTGTCCATTGGTACCAATGGTACGATTGGTGCCAATGGAATTGCACTTATTCGATTGGTGTTCCATTGGTGAAATACATGTCATTATAAAGACATAGAATATTTCTGATGGCTTCAGGTTGAGTAGGGGTCCATTCTACTCATCCATTGGTACCAATGGCACGATTGGTTCCAATGGAATTGCACCTATTTGATTGGTGTTCCATTGGTGAAATGCATCTCATTATAAAGTCGTAGAATATTTCCAATTGTTTCTGGCTGAGTAGGGGTGCATTCTACTCATCCATTGGTACCAATGGAATAGCACTCAATCCATTGGTATTCCATTGGTGAAGTGTATGTCATTATAAAGACTTGGAATATTTCTGATGGCTTCAGGTTGAGTAGGGGTCCATTCTACTCGTCCATTGTTACCAATGGTATGATTGGTACCAATGGAATCGCACTTATCCGATTGGTGTGCCATTGGTGAAATGCATCTCATTATAAAGATGAGGAATATTTTTTGTATATTCTTCGTTCTTAAAGCGTGCGAGCCCAAACACGCGCTAAATACAATGCCCTACATACAATATGTATATTCTTCGTTCTTAAAGCGTGCGAGCCGAAACACACACTAAATACAATTTATATTCTTCGTTCTTATGCCATTTGTGTTTGCATAAAGTGTGGGAGCCCAAGAGCGCTAAATAAATACAATACGTATATTCTTCGTTCTTAAAGTGTGCGAGCCCAAACACATGGTAAATACAATGTATATTCTTCATTCTCAAAGCGTGCAAGCCCAAACACACACTTTTTCGCTTTTTTAGCACTTTTGGGCTCCCACACTTTATGCAAACACAAACGGCATAAGAACGAAGAATATAAATTGTATTTAGCGTGTGTTTGGGCTCACTTTAATAACGAAGAGTATACATTGTATTTAGTGTGTGTTTGGCTTGCACACTTTAAGAACGAAGAATATAAATTGTATTTAGCGTGTGTTTGGGCTCGCACACTTTAAGAACAAAGAATGTACATATTGTATGTAGGGCATTGTATTTAGCATGTGTTTGGGCTCGCACGCTTTAAGAACGAAAAACATACATTGTATTTAGTGTGTGTTTAGGCTCGCACACTTTAAGAACGAAGAATATACATATTGTATTAATTTAGCGCTTTTGGGATCGCACGCTTTATGCAAATACAAATGGCATACCGATCGGCTGTCTACTTTTACATTGGTACCATTGGCACCAATGGTACCAATCGACAAGTAGTTTACGCGCGGCCCTTGGTTGTTAATATATGTAGTTTAGAAATGGTATACCAATCGACTAACTACTTTTCCATTGGAATCGATTCGTACCAATGGTACCAATGGCACCAATCGAAAAGTCTACTTTGATGAATAGTGATCATTTACCAATGGTACGATTGGTGAGCGTGTTTTGACGATTGGTATCTGTTTGTGTATATTGGACATGTGTGAGAACTGAGACAAGTCATATCTCGGCTGAAGAACGATAAAGCACCCGGTGTGGATAACATTGGTGCAGAAATGCTAAAAGCCAGCCCTCCAATTGCCCTGGACCAGCTTCTGAATATCTGCAATCAGACTCTTGATCAGTGTAAAGCACCATTTGACTGGAAGAGAGCTCTCTTGGCCAAAATACCTGTTACAGTCTCGCTTGACCACCAGAAAGATATACTACGAAACTCTTCTACGAACCCAACTTATTTATTTAACAATACATAATATAATCTTAGCTACAAAGGAGCGATTTCTAAACAATACAATCTACTACTAAACTAAGTTAAGCCTACTGCTAAACTGTAGTCACCACTGACACAAACTCACAACAAATCTTGGTGTCTCCAAAGAGATCTCCTTATGGTCCACTTGACCTTAAACAAAGTTCCTCAACAGTTTTTACAATAGCAATAACACTCTATAGCTTTTCCACTCGGTCTCTGCTGAGAACAACAACGGGACTGTAGCTTCTTCTCTCGGTCTCTGCCGAGAACAACTAACAGGACTTTATAGCTTCTTCTCTTGGTCTCTGCTGGGAACTACAACGAGACTTTATAGCTTCTTCTCTCGGTCTCTGCCGAGAACTAATGAGACAATCTATATTACCTAGATGATTCTTTATATACATTTATCTAATATTCTAGAACATTCTTGGAGCTTCTATTTATGTAACATTACATTATCATTACGTCATTCGGTAGAATGTTCTAAAATGTTCCATAGCGTGACAATAGAAGGTTTTGGCACAAACATTGCGTGACTTGACATTCTAGAAGTTTCCAGAGGCTTAAATATTTACATCTGCTCTTCATAACATACCCAAGAAAGGTGATCTGTCTATTTGTGACAACTACCGAGGGATATCCTTACTTTCAGTACCATACAAAGTCTTCTGCAGAATGCTCCTGATGAGGATGCAGGATGGAGTTCAGAAGAAATTACGGCAAGAACAGGCTGCCTACCGAAGAGGAAGAGGGACAACGGAACAGATTTTCATCCTCAGGAATATCTTAGAACAGAGTGCTGAATGGCAAACACCCTTGTACATTGGTTTCATCGATTTCAAGAAAGCCTTTGATAGTGTTAGAAGAGACAAGCGCAGAATATTCTCAGGCATTATGGAATTCCTGACAACTTTGTCGACATCATACAAGAGCTTTATGATGGAAGCACCTGTTGTGCTGTTGAAAACGGACGAACATCAGATTGGTTTCCTGTAGAGACAGGAGTCAAGCAGGGCTGTGTCATGTCAGGTTTTCTCTTCAATATCATTATTGACTGGGTAATGAGGAACACCACCAATGCAAGGAGAGGCCTGAGGTGGAACCTCACCTCGGTCTTAGAGGACCTAGACTATGCAGATGACATAGCCCTTCTCACCAGCCGGCACAAAGATCTTCAAGAGAAGTTCAGCCGCCTCCATCAGGTCTCAAGGTATACCGGACTCTGCATCAACACCACCAAGACAAAGGTGCTATGAACAAACGCCAAGGTCACTGACACAATTTCCATTGATGGCTTAGAAGTTGAAGACGTCAACTCCTTCATCTACCTAGGTGCCATAGTCCATGGAGCTGTTGGGTCACATGAAGACATCTCACGCAGGCCGTCAATCGCAAGAAGAGCATATGCCCCTCTAAATCCTGTCTGGAGGTCTAGGACATACAGCAAGCACACCAAGCTGAGAATCTTCAAGAGCTGTGTGATCTCTACTCTCCTGTATGGCGCTGAGATGTGGAGAGTTACATCAACTGACATGGAGTGCCTGGATATCTTCCATCGAAAATGCCTAAGAAGAATCCTTGGCATATTTTGGCCATACACCATCTCCAACTGTGAACTCTATGAAAGAGCTAGAGAGGGTTCCATCTCAGAAACTTTGAAGGTCAGACGATGGAGATGGATCGGTCATGTTTTGAGGAGAGAAAATGATAACAACTGCAGAGTTGCGCTCACCTGGACGCCTGAAGTACTATTTCCAAAATGAGAGCGAGTGTTTCATCGGGGTATCCAAACACCAAGAAACAAATGAAAGCACGAGGCTTTTATTGTTTCAAGGTTTTTGGATACCCCAATGAAACACAAAGCAGGAGTTTTGGAAATAGTACTTCTGGGGTCACTCTTAAAGAAATAATAAACAAAGACTTCCAATTAGAATTGTTTGCTGTCTAACATTCCTTGCTCGTTAATTTCAATATCAATGATGTTTTTTACTGGCGTAATTAACTTGCATTTATGGTGTGATTTAATTTAGTCTGAGATGTGAAAGTTGCTGGGGTTGCCAGCATTTACAAGTTGTCGTTCGTTCAGGATGTATATTGTAGCAAAGTTGTTCGAGAGATTTTGGTAGCCGAAAAGTGTGGAGGATGAGAAGAAAAGTGTTGATAATGCAGTACCGAAATCAACAGCTTATAAAACCAAATGGTTGTGTAAGGTTTTCGAGGAATGGAAGCCAAATTGATTAGTGAAGTCCTGTACTTTGGAACCCGGCGGTCTTTTTACCACGAAAGACTTTGAAGAAGGAGTGCAAACTTTGGAAACGGTGATTACAGATATGTCTGCATGCAGTCTCAACTACTGGCTGTCGAAGTTCGTTCAAGAAGTAAACAATTCTTCTGGGGAATGTTATCCTTCCTGTTCGTTGTACTCAATTATTTGCGGACTGAAGCGCCACCTTTCTGATGTAAATGAAAGTGCTACATTGAACCCTTTGGACATGTCCAACTGAAGGTAAGTTACATTTTTTGGGAATAAAATTTGGTTTGCGTAAACTACTTGTGTGTATTGTTTTTAATACTACTTTTTTTTCTTTCGCATTCTTAGGTTTGTGACATTTGGGCGTGTTTTGGATGTAGAAATGAAGGAAGCAACACGAATAGGTGTGACTTTGAAAACAAAAGGAAACGTTGTAAAAGCAAGGTTACTTCTGAGTAATAAATATTCATTGATTTTGTGCAAGTTGTCATTGGGCATATTTTAGAGGTATATACCACTCTCACTGGAGAGTGGTATACTGTTTTTCATTGGGTATCCAAACACATGCATGTGATGTGGCATACATCTTGTGGTTGGTAGTTGAGCTCATGAATTATTAACGAGTTTGAGAAGGCAAGAGAAGGCCCGGCAGACTAAAGATCACTTGGAGGAGCACCATTGAAGCCGAAAGGAAAGATCTGGGATGGACAAGCTGGAATGGGGTTGAGCAGGAAGCTCAAGACCGTGATGGATGGCACCTGTTGTTAGGTGACTTTATGCTCCACTCATGAAGGAGCGAAGAGGATGAGTGAGTGAGTGAATCTATTTATAAAAACATACATGCGAAAAGTTTTTCAATGTAGAGCATTTCTGCAGTAAGATATTGAGTACTTGCATCAGAAATTCAAAGAATAACTAACTTACACGGTGCAAACGACTGTAAAATGGCCTTAAATGGCGGGTGTTCGAAACCCAGGAGGGAACTCCTGTATGAAAAGGTCGGAGATGCTCGTCATCTCGGGTACAAATCAAAGACGAAAGGTCACCATTTTCAGCTGTCAGAGTATCCTTTAGGGTGCACTCGAAGAAATAATAATTAAAAGAAACATTCTCATTTAATTTCTGTTTTTTTAGGCTTGATTTGCACTGATCTCTCGAGTATGCGAGTCGGGTCTACAAGTGCGCGCAGGATCCTTTATTGGACATGGCTAGTAATCAAACTTATTCTGTTTTAAGTGGTGTCTTTTAGTGGTCTTATGAAGCTCGAGCAATTCCCATATTAGTCTCCTTTAGGAGTTAAATTCAAATCTTCCGACGAGCATCCCTGACCTTTTCATATGGGAGTTCCCCCCCGGGATTTCAAATGTCTAACAGGAAGTGACCCAGTGAAGGAGAGAAGGAGTGAAGGAGTGAAGGAGTGATGGAGTAAAGTCGCTTCACCACTACAACTTGGAAAATAATATTTTCCAAGTTAATGAAAGTGGCTGTGAGCCACTGAACTTGGAAAATAAATTATGAAAGGGTGTTATAAGGCATTGCTCCTTAAGGAACTACTTGCATGTGATGTGAGGGCAGTCTAACTTTCGAACAAGCCCATAAAGCTTTTTCCATTCAAGGATGTGTTGTGATATTTGCAAAATGAAAAAGTTTAACGTTAAGAAACTGTTACTCAGGCCTCCCTACATGTTTTACATTACATGTATCTGTACATGTCTTCCTTGTGCAGCAGTCAAAAACCGCAAGATCATTTTGTTTGGTCAAAAGTGAGGTATAGAGTGAGCGAAATACTTGAGCCTGCGGTATATAAATAAATTATTAATACTTTGGCCCCTTGAGTAACTGATGTGCAATTCGCGCAGTGTGATAAGTGCAGGCTTGCCGTGTGATACATTGGGAGTTTGAATCCCAGTGACGTCTACTGATGATTTTTCCTTTTCTTCTTCATTGTTTTTTCTTTTTCTGTCAAGAAACCATTAACTGAAAGGTAGTGTTTGTCTTTCCATTTCTTGTGTTAAACTAGACGCTTTGCTGCGTGTACCCAGGCAGTCATTATACTGAGAAGCACTAGCTATATTGCAATTGAGCTAAATGTTCTGCATTTGAAGTTGTACGAAATTCAATTGAATGGATGTGCTTAAGCTAGTCTAAGCTATTGTGCTTTTGATTGCATTTCTTGGAATCGATTACTAGCTGATTACTAGTTTGCAGGTCTTTAGGGCGTGAAATGAGCCAAGGTCTTTATATCAGCCTATAAATGTTTCAGTCTATTTTCCTTAGCCTTTGTCATTGTTATTTGCGTTTCTCAAGCAAGCAAGACATTTTGAATTTCAGAGTTATGGCGGTGCGTGACATAGACCTACGAATACATTTGTCGAAAAACATATACTAATCTTGTGACTTTTAGCCCATTCAGAAGTTAAAGTATTAGGAAAAGTGCTTGTGTAAATGCTTGGTTGTTCAGTACAGATAATCAATTGCCTAGATAGCCAAAGTAAGTTCCAGATGTTTACACTATTTTCCGGCTGCAATGTTGGCGTACCGCGGAGGTACACCAATATGGCGGCTCCATACTGGTCTCTGTAAATTTGTGCAAAATATTTCGATGAATATCTGAGGTTTGGGAAAATGCACAGACTTAAAAATTTGAAAAGTGTCATCTTTATTAATCTCCTATAACACCACAATTTCTTGATTTTATCCACTAAATGGTTTTCGAATAATCTTTTTATGGCGTCAGGATTGCGTGACTGTGTAAGCCAAGAATTGTTTTGCTGAGGTCAACATACATTAGTTTCTTTCAGCTTAAATGTACAATAATTCGCTACATGGGTTTTACTCTTGTAAAGACACTTAAGTTTGTTACAAAAAAATAACGAGAGAATATCATGTAGTTTGAGATTTTATCTTTATTATACTTCACTAAGTTTCTCAGAGTGTTTTACTTAGGTGCACTTGAATAGATACATTCGTAAACAAATTCTCTAACCTTTCTGCTCTTGTTGCTCAGATGTTCCTGAGTTCTTGCTGGGATTCCACTTGGTTCATGATCAGGTCTAAAAATACGATAATGCTTCGGAAGATGCTTTTTGTCAAGTTGAAGAGTTGATAGCCCCGGTGGATGGCTCATTTGTTATAACATTATTCTTGATAAATTCACTCAAAATGTCTGCTTGTAAATTGATCTCTTGTAAGGCTTGCAGACCGACCCGTTCAGAAAACGCTTAACATCCTTTAGTGTTGGTCTACCTTGAACGGTGTGTTTGTTTGTATGTGATTTCATTGCCCTAGAAATCATGGAATCCATGCTAACTTTTCACGACGACAACTTCTGAAAATTCCATGTGCTGTATGCATGCACAGGTGACGCATGCACTTTAGAGATCAGACGGCAATTTGTGACTGAACAAGGAAAAAAAAGAAAAACGGAGCTGAAATTTAAACCTAGGCCTCACTGCCTGGGTAAAATATTGTCTGGAGCCTTTAATCATTCGTTTATATTGATTGCTTTCGAACTCACAATGTAACATAGGTAACATAACATAGGAAAAACCATGAAGACCTTCCCGGAATCGAATCACTAAGGAAGAACCATAAGTATTTTCCTTACAATGAAAAAATCGTTATACCTTCTACCTCTCGAAAATATCTATCTTGACACGCTGCAAGCAACTGTAAAACAGCCTTAGATGGCTGATGTTCGAAACCTGGGGGGACTCCTATATGAAAACGTCAGGGATGCTCATAATCTCGGGTACAAATCAAGGATTCTGGTCTCATTTAGTTGGTGATGATGAAACATCACCATTTTTAGCTGTCAAAGTATCCTTTAGGGTGCACTGGAGGAAATAATAATAAAAGAAACGCTCTCATTTCATTTCTGTTTTCAGGCTTGATTTCTGCTGATCTCTAGAGTACGCGAGTTGGGTCTACAAGTGCGGGTGGGATCCTTTCTTGAACAGTGGCTAGTGATTGAACCTATTCCGTTTTAAGTGGCATCTTTTAGTGGTCTTATGAAGCTCAAACAACTCCCACATTAGTCTCCTTTAGGAGTTAAATTCAAATCTTCCGACGAGCATCCCTGACCTTTTCATATGGGAGTACCCTGGGGATTTCAAATGTCTAACAGGGAGTGACCCAGTGAAGGAGAGAAGGAGTGAAAGAGTGATGGAGTAAAGTCGCTTTGCCACTACAACTTGGAAAAAAAATCTTTTCCAAGTTAAAAATGGAGGGTCACCGACTTTGTTTTGGAGAGAACATGCCTGGAAGAACACCCTAAATCTGAAAAAATCGGGCTTCATTAGCGAATAAGGCCATAGTGTCTGTAAGCCCAAAAATATTGCAATTAGTTCTTTGAAGTGAAGTGTTCTCTGCCAAATATTGTTTAAGTGGACCTATTAAGTGAATTTAGTCAACTGGTGAGGTTCCTTAAAGAACAAGTTTGCCTTTAGTGACCAGAGTTTCATGCACCTTGTAACTGCAAGATGGCAGGATTTGATGTCCCATGGACAAGTCTTGAAGAGTACTCATATTTGTTCAGAAATTCCAAGCAATTCTAAGTAATACTTTGGTTTTGTAGTGGACGAATTCTCTTAGCCTCGGCATACTAGAAAAATCTTGACTCATGGTCAAGGGCACGGTTGTTCAAAAAACTAGATACCTGGTAGTCAAAAATTCATAAATAATCAATTCCAGAAAAAAAATTATAGTTAGTATCAATTGAAAGAGGAGAGCATTTTGATCTTTGGTCAGAAACACCAAGTGATTTCATACAATGTTTTTGGGTTTGCAAGTCACAAATTGTCCTGATTGTCCAAGGTTTGTGTGACTCACAGGCACAGTTTTTGAAAAAACTATTTACCTGGCAGTCACAAATTATTTCCGTTTTTCCACTGTAATTTCCATTCAAACCTGCTGAAAATGCTTGACCTCTGTGTAGAAATTACAGCACAAAATAGCAACTTTACTGTTCCATAAAGCTGCTGTATAGCTGCTGTAAAGCTCGTATTTACGGAACTTTACGGATCTTTACGAAATCGTAAAGTTGTACTCTAAGCATCTTTACGGGGTTCTGTAAAGACGCATAAGGGGATACATTTACGGAACTTTATCGTATCGTAAAGTTGCGTGAAGCTGTACTTTGCTATGTCCGTAAAGTTTTTTTAAAGCACTGTAAAGGCATCCTTTCATAGGGCTTTACGGACATCAAAGCCACGTAAATGCAAGCCCAATATCGTCCACATTTTGTTCCGTTCAGCACTCCACTAAGCACTAAGCACTAAGAACTCCTGTAACTTCAGTTAAAGTACTGCTCTAACTTTAGTTTAACAAAATCCCCCCCCCCCCCCCCAAAAAAAAAAATAGCAAGCCAGTAAGCAGTTACACAGCTGGAACATTTCTCTTTCAACTCGTATCTTCTCCAGTGAAAAAGTTAAATGCAAGCCACAAGCTACAGTCATGTAATCATTTATTGTAAAATGTAATAAAACAGACTCAATAAAATACATGTAGTTTCATGGCACTGCAGATGCTAAGTACAGTTTAAGAATATACAATCATCAATGTATAAGTTTAAAATGGAACAGCAACTCATTACATCTAACCTAGGAGAAATGTGTTAATTGAAGGGGTGAGTGCAAAACCATGCTTAAAGTACTGCTCTAACTTTAGTTTAACAAAATCCCCCCCCCCCCCAAAAAAAAAATAGCAAGCCAGTAAGTAGTTACATAGCTGGAACATTTCTCTTTCAACTCGTATCTTCTCCAGTGAAAAAGTTAAATGCAAGCCACAAGCTACAGTCATGTAATCATTTATTGTAAAATGTAATAAAACAGACTCAATAAGATACATGTAGTTTCGTGGCACTGCAGATGCTAAGTACAGTTTAAGAATATACAATCATCAATGTATAAGTTTAAAATGGAACAGCAACTCATTGCATCTAACTTAGGAGAAATGTGTTAATTGAAGGGGTGAGTGCAAAACCATGCTATTTGACGATTTGGGTGAAAAGAAAATTTTTGCAAAAGGGCTTGACTTTTTGCATGTGGTCTTCAATGTAATAGAAAAACGTGGTCCTGTATTTTTGTCGCTGGTTTTTACTTTGTTTTTGAGTTAAAATGTATGCAAAAATACTTGGCTTTTCCTAGCCATGTCTTTAGGAGTTTATTTGTTGAACAGCAAACAGGCAGACTGTTTATAGTGTATGAAGTCAAAATCAAATCTCACAGCATATATAGAGCGGAAATCTGGGAACATATTGTTTACATTGGTTATTGTGACATGAACACGACACGTGAATCGACCGAGCGTCAAACAAAATACATTGAAGAAAAAAGAGATGTGCCACATTAGAGCTCTTTCAACTAATATCTTACGCATTGTTTTAGAGTACCTTGTATGCCTGACTGGTGTTTGAGAGCCATCATAAAGCCTTGACAAACCCGCAAGTTATCAGCACGTTTTAAAGAATCAAAATGTGTTCTGAAACTTCGAAGGCAGGTGATATACCGTAATCATGTTATCGGTGTTCAAAGTCAGATCGAGCTAGACAGCAAAGTCCAAGAGCAGTTCTTGCCCAAGAAAAATACCTTCTGGTGAGTTTTGGCCCATTTGCCAAGCGTTGCTAGTGTCAAAGTTTGGAAAGCGAGAACTGGTTTTAGACTTATAAAATTTGTCTTGTATCGACCACCATGTTTTCCCTTGCAGGAGGTGTAAAGACCCTTCCCGGCATGCATTGCGATCACGTTCTGTGGATGTTTCTCAAACCGTGAACTAGATTGTCTAAACATAATAATGGCCAACAAGTAGCGATCAATTGGTTTTCTGTGATCCAGGTTGCATTGATTTTATTTCAAATCGGCATGATTTGTAGTGTTTTGAGCTTCTAGGATTAGCAGACACGCAGATGTATGGAGACCCGTACGTTGTGCAGAAGGGTTAATCTGTTATTTTGTCAGCCCTATTTATAGAGCGTTTTCATGTGAAGTCATCAAAGTCTTAAATCCAAAACTAAACAGCAACCAAAGTTGTTATCCTCATCAGGCGTAAGAGGTACCAGTGCATTTTGAACTTCGAAGTTATGGCGGTGCATGACATAAAACTATGATCGCATTTGTCAAAAACTGTGTATTTATCTCATGATTTTTAGTCATTTAAGACGTTGCTGTATTTGGAAAAGTGCTTATTGAAATGTTTATTAATTTTGTTTTATTTTATTTTTATTTACACCTTTTTTGACCTGAAATCAACATTTTTGAGCTTATACGTTGCATGAAATTACCATTTTCAGGAGCCCATCATGGACTCCTGCCATTTTGCTGTTTTCTAAGTCAAACCAACATCCTTGCCGTCACGCGTTAATGTCAAATCAACATTTTAACCTATTTGGACCTGAAATCAACATCATTGAGCTTATACGTTGTGTGAAATTACCATTTTGCTATTTTCTAAGTGAAATTAACATTTTTACCATCAAGCGTTAACGTGAAATCAACATTTTAACCTATTTAGACCTGAAATCAACATCATTGAGCTTATGCACTGTGTGAAATTGACATTTTGCTGGTTTTTAAGTGAAATCGACATCCTTGTCGTCACGCGTTAACGTGAAGTCAACATATGAACCTTTTTTGACCTAAAATCAACATTTTTGAGCTTATACGTTGCGTGAAATTGACATTTTGCTTGTTTCTAAGAGAAATCAACATCGTTGCCGTCACGTGTTAACATGAAATCAACATATAAACCTATTTTGACCTAAAATCAACATTTTTGAGCTTATACGTTGCGTGAAATTGACATTTTGCTGCTTTCTAAGTGGAATCAAAGTCCTTGCGGTTGTGGCGGGCTGACCTTTGTTATAATAAACCGAGGCAAGACTTCGACTTATAACAAAGGCTTGGCTTGGCTATTATAGCAAAGGATCAGCTCTGTTTTCTCATAACGCAGGCCAGGCTTTGTTTATTTGAAGGACTCGGCAGGAAAAGGGCATTAAATATTTTAATCAAAAGTGAACTTTGTTGAAAATGCTCCAAATTTTGCATGCAGTTTTGTTTAGGTATGTTTAGCAATGTCCTGTAGTTTTTCCGCTAAGCTTCGCTTTGTTTTCAAAATATATTATATTGTGTATGCAAAAAAACCACTTGGTTTTCCTAGCTGCGTCTTTATAAAGTGAAGCAAAAACCAGTGGCAAAAATACAGTACCACGTTTTTCTATTACATTGGAGACCACATCCAAAAATTCAAGTCCTTTCGTGAAAATTTTTTTTTTTTCACCCAAATCGTCACTTAGCATGGTTTTGCGCTCACCCCTTCAATTGTAAAAGTACTCTTAATTCAGACTTTTCAGGTCAACTAAAGCAACTATTAATATAAACAATTTATACCTCTGTAGATACACCTCTGACAAAAACACCACTTTGTTGTTAAAAGATTATCACCCTTTAAAAGTTAAAGAAACTTGGCCAGGATGTAAAACAAACCCGTTAATATTAGTATAAAATCTTGCTCTGACAAGTTACCAAAAGTCTTTGAACTGTCAAGTCTAATGTATTGGGTTCTAACATAGTCAGAGACAGACATCAATTTAACACTATTCACCATGTTCAAAATGCAAACCTAATTACAACTCAAAATAATATTGCCAGAAGGATACCTATTGTTCAAGTCAGTATTACAATAAAGTCTTGAGGTAGAATTTTGAGTCTGGCTTTCAAATTCATCGAGGCCTTATGTGCCACGAGGCACAAAGAAGCTAAGTACTTTCAAATTCATCAGGATTTTGAGCTAAGATCTCAAGTTAGGATTTAAAGCTGATCATAGTTAAGCTTTCAGTCTGACGTACTTGCAGTTAGGTTTCTGTCTTGCTTGAAGTTACTTATCAACCTGGATATTTACTCCTTTCATATGCTCAAAACAGTCCTGCCTTGAAATCTTGACTCAAAATCCTGACTTGAAATTCTGATTCAAAATCTGTGGTCTTGAATTGATCTTGCATGGCTACAAGTAGTAGCTTGTCTCAGTCAGTTAACAGATTTTTGTCAACATACACTAAAGATCAACTTGATTGACTCAAACCACTGCAGCAGGTATGCACATACAGGAACAGCAAAGTACATGGATTGCTGACAAGGCTTTGCTTCAAAGGCACAAAATAGTCATGTTTCTAGCACTCGCAGAAAAAATTTTCTAATAAGATAAAATGTGCAGTAGAAATGCATGTACTCTGCTTGTTCCTTTTAAAGATGAATTAACGAATTGCTATTTTGCATATTTAACTTCAGTCTTTGTTTCAATAATTGGAACCCTCTTAAGGTTACTATATATCTTAAGAGGTGTCTCACACACAATGGATGTTGTACGTCCGGTTCAATCTGTAGACAATGTACATGTAAACCCCATATCAAATTAAAACTTGATATAAAGGTCGCTATCAAACTATACCAAGTCACTACTGGTCATTTTTCACAATAACAAGAAAAAATTTCAACAGATTACCCACACTGGCAGATAACCTGCACCCAAAAACAAAAGAAATTCGTGAACTCACAAAGTTGGAGTGATGATAAGCCCTCATGACCGTGCATAGCCCGTACAAGTGTAGATTTTTTTAAAGCCGAAGATTGATAAACTTTTCGTTTAGCTGCCAGTTCAGAGGTGATTACTGATGGTGGCCGGCGATTACTGATGGTTTGGTGACGAGACGTTTAGCCCAGTCGCACAAACACTTCACAATACCGCACAATACCGCTGGAGAGAAGAAACATCTGTCATCTGTACTTGTTTCTAACGGATATCCCTCTTTTGTACAGAAGATCACAAAGGCACGAACAGCCCCAAGAAGAGAGCCTGTCGCGGAATTTAAATCCACCGCCGTTTTACCTTATGTGCAAGGAGTTTCAGAGTCTCTCTGCCGCTGTCTAGAACAACAAGGCATTCGCACCGTCTTTAAGTCCAACACGACTCTTCGGTCACACTTAGTGCGACCAAAGGACACCGTCAACCTGGCTAAACAAGATGGTGTTGTCTACAGGATTCCCTGTGAGTGCAGCAAAGTCTACATCGGGGAAACAGGGAGATCTATGCAGGAGAGGATCAAAGAACACGACAGGGATATACGACTCGCCTGTACCCAGACCTCCGCCGTTTCTGAACACACCCACGAGACCGGCCACTATCCTATCTGGAATGAGGTCAAATTTATTGATCGAGATCCTCACTGGTACACACGTAGGGTCAAGGAAGCTATTCACATAAGACTTCACCCTAACAACATCAACAGGGACAGTGGAATTGAAATTCCTGAAGCATGGATACCCATGATCAAGAAACACAACAACAGGAGAACAGTACAACAGTGGACCACTGAGGGAACAGCTACTCGCCATAACAATGGAACAATAGGAGGATTGAAATGCACCAATCACAGCCGACCTTTGTGATATAAATGATACCGTGCAACCAGTCGACCTTATCGCCTGAAGAAGACTAGCAGTAAGCAGTCGAAATGTCGCAATCTACATCTCAAGTGACTACATCGTGAGACAAACGATAATACACTTTATTAGGTCAATTAATTGCACATCGAGGACAGGATCTAGAGTTGTTGTACTTTGTTCATCATTGCTGATTTCAGAAGGGTCACTCTCATCATCCTCACTGGTACGGGTAGCACATGTAATTCCTGCTTTTCTGAAGCCATTTGTGATTGCCATGACTTTCACTGCTTTCCACGCACAAATCACTCAATTGCAGACTTTCGCGTGTGTGGCCCTTCTCATCTTTCCAGTTTCAGTGAAGGTGTGAATTCCTTCAGACATCCACTTCTCCCACTCCTCACGAACATGGTTCTTGAACGACCGATTAACAGAAATGTCTAATTGCTGCAATTTCTTAGTAAGGCCTCCAGGAATCACTGCAGTAGTTGTTTTGTGTTCAGTTTTGAAAGTTTTGTGAACATTTCGGTCAATGTGTGCACTGAAACTGTCAAAAATGAGCAGAGAGGTTCTGTCAAAGAAGGACACGGGTCTTGGACGCCAAACTTTCTCACCCCACACAGCCATTATATCTCTATCCATCCATCCTTTGTTGTGGCAGTGGACAACCACACCATTGGGGAGGTTTTCTTTTGGCATTGTTTTCTCTTTAAGATGACCATTGGCTTCAGCTTTTTCCTGGACTCTGAGCATGCAAGGACAACAGTGAAGCCTGTTTTCTCATGGCCAGTGGTTGATACAGGAATGCTTTCAGCTCCAGTTGTGTCAACTATTCTGGAATGTGGAGCATCAAATGACATAGGCACTTTGTCCATGTTGAAAACACGATCCGCTTGTATGGCAAGTTCCTCCTTTCGTTGAGAAACAAACTGATGAATGTTTGTAACCTTCTCTTCCCAGTTTTCCGGCAGCTTCTGACCCACAGTTGTTCTTGAACGCACAGATAGGCGATTTCGGCGCATAAATCTGCTGCACCAGCTCGGTCCTCCTACAAAGTGAGCAACATTCATCTACCTTGCCAATTCTTTGGTGTTTAGAGGGATCGTGACAGTGGTGACTGCACAGCTGTTTTCTCTTTGACTAATGATCCACTCTTTCAGTGTTCTTTCCAATGCAGGAAATTTGGCGATGCCAGTACGGCAGGTGCATTGGTGTTTAGGCAGCTTTGTCATGACAACTTTTTTCTTTTGCAAGTAGTGGATAATGGATTCATCGATTTCAAATTCTCTCGCTGCTGCTCGGTTTCCAATTTCATCTGCACGAACGATAACTTTGAGCTTATACTCAAAAGTGAAACTCTGGCATGGGCGTTTAACACCGGGCATTTTGACTCAAAATTACTTGTGGCGACACTTGTCTAAATGATTGAAGCGTGTATTTCTCATTCAGTCAATGACCTTTTTATAATGTTTTGAACCGAATAAAAACTTCATCCATTGTTTTTGTTAACAAAATATCTTTTAGCGTGTAATTACACGCCCATTGTTTTTGATCTTCCATTTAATGATACCACTTGTAAAAATCCGTTCTAAAAAAATTGATATCTCAGGATCTACTGACTCTAAGAAATTGCTTGAAATGGAAAAATACTCTCTACCTCAAGGCAGTGTTTGCTAGGAATATTTTACTGATGTGCCAAATATTCTGGTGTTTTAAGGGCCCATTAACCGATTTATGCGCACGCTCGTGGGCGTTGTTAAGGAGGTGAAATTTCACTTCCGGTTACTTGCGTCAGCCTGAGGGCAGAAAATAAAAATAACTCAATAACTTCCAAATTCACTCACATTTTAGATGTTTTTCTTTGTGTTTCACAAAATGCAAAGTAAAAAAAGTACAAGCAGAGACGAAATAAGAGAAAGACAGAAAAACAAGAGCAATAGAAAGAGAAAAACCAACTCTGTGTGGCTTTGTTTGATCTTACTGAAGTATGCTGGTAGTGTAAATTGCGCATGCACTGATAGGGTAACTTCCAATTGGTGTTTAGGCAGCTTTGTCATGGCAACTTTTTTCTTTCGCCAGTAGTGGATCATGGTTTCTTCCGGTTTCTTTAAATGCTAAAGGAAACGGGGCTTTTCCTTAAATCCAGCCTTTTTTGACGGATTTCGATTAAAGCCAACGTTGGAAACATAGCTATGCATTCCCTTTTCAAAATCATGCTTTTTTCAGAAAATTATGAACTTTTTAATATTTTGAAATTCTCTCAAAATCTGACCTTTTAGAAATGAAACAAAATCTATGCATAGTGTAATGAGGATTTAAATTAAAATATTAAATCAATGAAAACAATTCCGATGAAGTAATTTGCCTGGGAGCCTTTGCGTATTAGTCACATGACTATGGGTGTGGCCTGATGACGTCATCACTAGTGTTGCTCATTCTGAAAAAGTTAAAACATGAAATAACTCTGAAGTAACTAAAAATGATGAGGTTATATGAGAATAAATTTTCCCTACATTGTAGATCATGTGGGTTGCCTTGGCGGGCAAGTGAAACACTTTACTATGTCTCAACTTGAAATTGATAAAGGAAAATTAACTGCTATAGCAAGTTTGTGAAGGTGACATTTTGAGCATTAGCCCTCCATCAAAGCTCAGTGATAACCTCAAAGAGTTTTACCAAGGACGAATTGATGGAGGGCTAACACTTCAAATGTCAGTTTCAAAAGCTCACCACACTACTTAATCGACTTCAACTTCAAGTTGACAAACAGCTACATGAACACCTTTTATCTTGGCAAGAGCCCAGTTTCTTACATGTACGTGTAGTTATTGTGTCAATTATAGAGATATAGAAGACTGCAGCACATGTTCCATTCCTTTTTCTACAGAATCTTTTTTTTTATGTGAAAGAAAATTCTACAATATGCAGTATCAGTACCAGTGAGGGCAATGCATTGTGTAAGGGTACATGTGTATTAAGTCTTTAATTTCAGAATATTTACACCGACGACACGCATGAAAAGTTTCTCTGCTGAAGAAGGTTACATCCAAATGGTATTCACTTCAGATTTGCTGAGAGTATTACATACAGGCTTACATTTACATGTGTCTTTTGGACAGTTTGAAGCATAATATGCATAAACCAATAACATGTTTCATGACTACAAGGCTAGTAGTGAAATGATCTACGTGCATGGCAGATAATCGTACAGAATAATGTCTCTATATCACTAAAAGTCTATTCCACGATGTATAGCTTCTGCTTGTTGGAGAAACATTTGCAACCAGAGGCAATTCCTTAAATCTGAAGCAAGCTTTACGACTGAACTTTACCCTGGAAACTTAAATATACACTTTAAACTTCAAGACAACCAGTGGCTTACCTGTTGTTGTTGACTCTACCCACATATGTATCGATGGTTTCACCAGCTGTAAGCCACTAAAAACTGCTTGAAATTGTGCACAGAGAAGAAGGGAAGGTAAACTGAATTTTACCCATTTAAAGTAGAGTTTTAAATAGTGAAAAAGGACCAAGAGATCTATGCAAGCTTCGACATTTCATGCCTTTCAAAAAGGATGCTAAAAAATGGCGTGAGAACCAAAAGAACCTGGTATCAAATGGGGAAAACTGCTGAGCTGTATTTGTTGAAGGTTGGGCACTCAGAATGCTGTTGTAAGTCGTTCCTCATTTTGTCACAAGTCATTTTTTCACACATTTAAAGTCGATTTCGTTTCAAAAGTAAACTCACGGAAAAAATCCAATTAAAGTATTTTCGCCTCCGTAATATGTTTTGTAATTTCTTGTTCAAATGTGTAGCCCCTGAAGAAGGTTAGTCTTGTCTAACCGAAATATTGGGCATTAAAATTTACCCTTTTCAGCCGTCCGGTCAGCCTTTCACTTGGTTTAATCGACTGAGGAAGCTACTGGGCCATTACAGTAAGAGCACACCTTTACGAGTTTCCTTGCCGGTTTGTTAACACATCTTTGTCGCCAATTTTATAGAAGTCGACTTGTGGCAAGCCTAGTTGTCAAAAGGCACTTAAATTATTATGTGTCCTTTCAGGTTCCTTTACAGCAATTTACATCCCTTGGCATAAAGTTTGATCTTTACGGTCACTTTAAACTACCTTTACGGAGCTTTACGGCATTGACAACTTTACACAGCTTTACTTCACTTTATTAACTCACCGTAAAGCAGTCAGTTCAGCTTTATGGAACTTAATGTATCTCGTAATGTCATGTAAATTTGCGATTTCGTGCTGTGAATACCATGAGATTTCCAAACTTATAAGGCCTCTAGATGGCATGGAAGCACATTACACAATGAAAGTTCGCCACAGGTTGCATGACATAGTTGATAGGTACTGAGTGACGGCAGAGATTTGCAGTTCTTAGAACTGTTGGCTAAGCTATGTTAAAAAGCAGCTTATTGAATATCCGACGGCCAGTCAGAATAGTCATAATAGTCATAATAGTCAAGTACTAGCTCATGGTTTAGAATTTTTGACTGTCAGGTATCTGGATTTTTGAACAACCGTGCCTGTACACTGAGATCCAGGTTTGATATAAAGTATGCCGAAGCTAAGAGAATTTGTCCACTACAAAACCAAAACATTGTTTAGAATTGCTTGGCATTTCTGCACAAATATCTAAGACAAGAAAGTTGTGCTGTACGTATATAAGAAATAGAGCTTCCTTCTCAAAATTAGACTGTTCACAGCCTCTCTATTTACACACGAGAAAGAGAAAGCGAGCGAAGTGAGCATGAAGCACGCAGGGATGAAGGGTGGGACTTGCGAGTGAAGCTAGCAATAAGTCAAGTCTTCCGTTTTGTGCTGGTGTCCAGTTATCTCCTGGCTCTATCTGCACGTTCAACGATGGAATAAAAATACAAGAAAATAGAGGGCTGTGAACAGTCTACTCAAAATCACCTAAATTACAATTTCTCACATTTTAAACGTTTCAAACAAACATAAATTAAGTTCTACCCAAGACCATTCTACGTTTGTCCTTTCTTTGGCAACAATTCAGTGCATCTACATGTATATATAAAATTCTTGCTAAACAACCATTATCCTCATCAACAATGGTTCATTTGCTTGTTGGCATTTACTACCAGGTACAACTAGTCATGTTATTCACACAGAATTAATTTTATTGTAGTTTATTGTTGTTTTGTTACATATTTCACTGAAAAGCCCCTTGGGGACATGAAATAAACGTATGTATGTATGTATGTATGTATGTATGTGTGTGTGTGTGTGTGTGTGTGAGTGTGTGTGTGTGTGTGTGTGAGTGAGTGTGTGAGTGTGTGTGTGTGTGTGTGTGTGTGTATGTATGTTTTGTTAATTTTGCTTGAAAAATTGGTGGTTTGGAACCTTTTTTTCTGATGGCCAAACCAAAACAATTGATAACCACTTAAAAATTAGATTCAAAACTAAGCAATGTTTTAATTCATTTGCATTTAATTTCTTAATATTCATCCAGGTGAGCCAGTTCATGTGGCTGTACCATAAGAAAGACAACAGATCCTCACTTGTCCCTAAATGAACCAAAAAGAGAGAACTTCTTTTACAGAGTGGGACCATGATAAAAAATTAGAGCCGCGGGTGGCTCGTAGCTTCGCATATCACACTCGCTCACTTGTGTTGAGTTCTTCTTTGTGTTCTTCCCCACAGATTTTCGAGCAAAAGAGAGACTGCTTGCAGTACTATTTGTGCATTTAGAAACGTTTCTGGACATGTCTCTGGGCCCATCTACCAGGAGCTTGCCATTTTCACGCAATTTCTTGCATAGCAGCTTGAAATAACTTTGTTTGGTTTGCATTGTGGCCCTTCAGTGGTAGCATCACAACTTGAATCTTTGATTCTCTAAACTGCTGATGTATCACAGGGTTATTTTGTTTAGATGGAGTATCGCTCCTTCCTCATGCGATCTCATTGAATTCATGAAAAAAATCCATAAACACGTAATGTTGTTCTTTGCACAATAACACTGGTCTAACACTATGATGTTGATGTAAACCATAACTATTTTTTTTGTGCAGAAATCAAGCAATTTTCCATACTTTTGTGATTCAGTCCACAAATTTAGATATGTGGTAACGCAAGTCTTCGTTGCCTGAACTATATGAAAATAACTTTCGATGTGTGGAATTTGATAAGGATTAGGACTATCACAAAATTATTTGCATTGCTTTGTTTTTTATACGAATACATGGATTCTTTTGAAAGGTTTAGTGAGGCCTGCAAGAGGCATTCTATACCAAGCTGAATGACAAGAGCATTATGGAAGAAGAATATGACCATGTGCGGAAAGTTTGAGATGCAAAAATCTTGGTATTCTCATCCCCAGAGGCCGCACTCCTTTTGGTCAGCACCAAGAATCACGACCTCTGGAAAGGTCTAGTTTTCTGAGCGTGTGCACTCTCAGCCAATCAGATTTGTCAGACTTGACTCTGAGCATGCGCAGAGTGATGGAAGTCCATGAATCACGGACTTTCGGTGCTGGACTATGCCAGAGTTTGCAATTCTTGGTGCTGACCAATAGGAGCACCACCTCTGGAGATGAGAATGAAACCTTGGTGACTATCATGATTTGTACGTAACTACAGACGTGTTGCTGTTAGCGGATGATTTCAAAAACTTTGGAAAGGTTTGTATGGAAAATTGTGGGCTGGATCCAGCGCATTATTACAGTTGGCCAGGCTTGAACCGGGATGCTCTTCTGAAAAAGACAGACGTGGAGCTTGAACTATTGACAGATAAAGACACTCACCTTTTCATCGAGAGAGGAATGAGAGGAGGAACCTCAATGGTGTGCAAGTGCTATGCAAAGGCAATCAACTTGTTGTTTGAAGGATATGACCTGGGCAAACCAATAAATTATATAACGTACTTAGATGTGAATAACCTTTACAGCTGGGCGATGAGCTTGCCATTTCCAAAAAGTGGAAGTGTGTCATGCCCACAGAACAACAAATAATGAAAATGACAGAAAATTCAAAGAAGGGGTGGATGCTAGAGGTGAACCTGGAGTATCCTGAAGAGCTGCATGAAGAACACATCAGCTGCACACTTGCACTAGAGAAAAAGGTCATTGAAAAGGAGTTGATGTCAGTTTACCAAAAGGGTTTGATGGAAGACTCGAAACTGGACCCACCTAACAGCAAGGAGCTAGTGCTGACAGTGGAGTACAAAAAAATTATGTTGTCCACTATAAGAACCTGCAGTTTTATTTCACACAAGGGATGCCTTTGAAAAAGGTGCAAAGAGCGATCAAATTTGAACAAGAATGCTGGATGGAGCGTACATTCAGATGGACACAGAATTCAGAAAGAAAGCAAAGAGCAGTTTTGAGAATAACTTTTACAAACTGATGAATAACTCTGCGTTCGGCAAATCGATGGAGAGATTGAGAAACCGTGTCGATGTAAAGATTGTCTGAAGTTGGGAGAGACAAGATACATTGTTTGGTGGCCAACCCTTTATTTGCAAGGCATGAGATATTTGGTATGAGTTGGGAGGCATACACATGCACAAAAGCAAGCTCCTACTAAACAAGCCTGTTTACACAGGTATGACAATTCTTGAGAACAGCAAGATCTTGATGTATGACTTTTCTATATTTACCTGTAAGTACAGGCCGAAGTGCAAGCTTATTTACACAGACACAGACAGCCTTCTCTTAGACATCCAGATGAAAGATGTTTACAAAGATATGGAGAACGACATTGATTTGTATGACACAAGCAACTATCCAACAGGCCACATGCTTTACAATGACAGAAATAAAAGGGTTTTGGGCGAGATGAAAGATGAGTGTGAGGGACTGTATTCGGTCTTGGAAGAAAACCAAAAAACATCAGGAAAGCCAAGGGAGTAAAAAAAGAATGTGGCCAAAAAAGAAGTAAGGTATGAGCACCACAAAGAAGCGCTTTTTGTGAAATAACAATTCTGGCACGGAATGAACATTCCTCAGAGCGAGGGCCACAAGATATATGGCATGCATGTGAAGAAGGTTTCACTTTCACCCTTTAATACAAAGCATTGGATAGCGGATGACGTCATGCGCACATGAGCTCAAAGATATTAAAGAATTGCATTAGCAGGCGGAAGCTGTGTATTTGGTGGCACAACCAACAGTTCTTCATGGAGAAAGCCGCGCTTAGGCCCGTCAAACAAATGATAGATAACAGGCTCGTTCAGTTTAGTTGCAGCTCTTTCATTATTCTAGACTTTCAAAGACCACATGGGGTCTGCAACTCTTTTAGCACTGCCTTAAAGTTCACCGGGTTGATACAAATATCTTACATTAATGAGAGGGGGGAGCTCTTTTTCTTTCAAACCAATGGGACTGGAATATTTTGTGGAGGGTTTGGAGGTGAAAGCCTTCTCTTTGATTGTGAGAGCTGTTTTTTCCAATAAATATGGTCACCTTATTGTTCAGAGAGCTAACAATGTCGGGAAGCCTTTTGACCTACACAGTCAACGGCTGGCAGAAGGCAGGAACATTTCCATGGCATACTGATGACCAAACAAGTACTTGGCCAGTGTGCAGTTGAAATGTTCAACAATGGCCTGGTCTCTGTGAATTTCAGTGCACCCATGGTGAATAGTTGTTTTGTGGTTTTCCATTTCTTTGGTCAAACTTCCCATAAACTTGGGCCCTGGGTCGACTTGAAGCTGCTAAGGCCACTTCATAGGGCTTCGCTTGTAAATCAACTGAAAAACTTTCGTAACTTCAGCAGAATCTTTACAGGTAAGAGGCTCAGCTTCTTTGTAGTGGCAGCTACATAACAATGGTTTGCGTATATTTGTTAACTTTGTAGCCACATGGCAGCTTGTTGTGGACCACATTGGGTGACGATACATCAAATTTGGGGTGAGGAATGTAGTGCGGCACGGGGAGGTAGATCTGCCAAAAGAGCTTGTTTGATTAGCCATTGCTTGGCAGTTTTGCTCTGGGACTTTTGCAGCTTCTGCTAATTTTTTAATAGCAGAAATGCTAAGGTTGTAGGAGACTTTTGTGAGCTTGGAGTTCATTCGAGGCCGGTATAGTAACGCTCCAAAAAGTTCAAAGAAAGCAAAAAGCTACATAGCCGAGAGCAATTCCGCTGCCACCCACCAAAAGCAACTCGCCTTGTTTCTGGTGCTTACTGAGTTGATAAAAAGCAGAGAATTTGGGTTCTTTTGGGGGTGTCATTGGCTTGTCAGGGTGTGTTTCAATGTGCATGAAGTTCTGCTTTGTCTGCTCTTTCATTTGTATGTTTGTGGCGATCCAGTCAAGAAGTTTGGTGTGGTCTTGCATGCATTTGGCATAAGTGGCCTGTGGAGCTTATGCTGGCAGCTGTGTTTTCCTACTGTTTTCTTCTGCCACCTCCAGGTCAAGTGAAATTTTTTTTATTGCAAAAATATACATTGGCAAGAAAGCCAGCTTTCATTCAATTGTTACAGTAGGAAAAAACACAAAAATGCAGGTTACTAGGGTGTTTAAAGAGGAGTCGCAGGATATGGACATATTTGAGGTCGCCTTTGACATGACATGACATAGGATCAAAGTTGTGCAAAGCCATGGTGTTTTTGAATGCCTTTTGACATAAGAGATCAAAGGTATGCAAAGCTGTGGTGTCTTTGAATGCCTTTCACAAGTGCCAAAGCTGGAGTCAAAGTAGTTGACATGTTTGACCTCATCTTTGACAGGGATCAAATGAATGATAAATCCATAAGATATTTGATTCTTCCTTTGACAGTGGGGTCAAAGTTAAGGCCACATTTGACCTCTTCTTTAACACAGACTAAATGTATAGGTAAAGCCATGACGTATTTGATGCACATTTGACACACATCAAAGTCTGGATTAAAGCTATAGTCATATTTGACCTTGTCTCTGATGAAGATCAAATGTATAGTAAATCTAATTTTTTGTGCCGTGTTACCTCCTAGTACTTGCATTTCAAATGCATCTGATATCAATAGAGAAGTTTATTTCAATCAATGAAGCAAAACAAACATCAGAACAAAACAGTCATGTGTGATGTAATCAAATTTTTGTTGAGGAACCAGCTTATAGCTGCCAATGTCCATTCTTGGCAAAAATAATGTTTTCTTGAGGCTTGAATCAAGAAATGAGTGGCTACTTCTTTGGGTTCAGTCAGTTTTCTTGTGTTTGTGCAAAAAAAACGAATATCAAGGTATATAATATTGTGGTCATTTTTTGTACTTAAGAGCGACTCTCTATAGGGACCGAGTGAGATTGAAAAAATGTGGCACAAAGTTGGAAAAATGGACCCCTTGATATTTCGTCCAGAGATAACCTATGGTATGCTAAGAATCATGATATAAGTCTTAGGTTCTAAAGTTTTTACATTTTTGAGAAAATTACGAAAAACCATCGACAACCCGTGAAGCCGAAAAACCACAGAAATGATGTCAAATTTCAGGATCAGATAATTGAACTCGTGTGAAGGCGCATAGCAAATTATGGTTTTCCTTTGTGTACAATTTTATTTAGGAGGTATTGCTAAGCTGCTTTGATGATATTTTAGACTTTGAAAATCAAAAATATCATACCGTTTTCAAACATCTCAAAACATACTCGGTATGATGTAGAATTCTTTCAAAATTCGATTCTAGCAAGTTCAAGAGCTGTTTTTGAATGTGATATAATTTTTGTCTTGGCAAAAGTTATTTCTGAGGCGAGCGGCGCCATGCAAGTTGACCCAATTTGACCTTTCGAAGAGATTTTGTTTAATCAGGAAATGTAAACAATTCGACTAGCCTTAGCTCGCTTTCTGAGCAAACCATTGAAAAACTCTGCCATTTCCCATTAAAACTACCCAGTAAACCTAAGATAATACTTCAATGACAGCTTACCTTCCAAATGGGTGTTTGAAGGCAAATAATTTTGATGTTTTCAGTTAATTTTTCCATAGCTTTCTTATTGCCACACTTTATAAGTTAGGGTCATATCTTGACATCAAGCTTGTACGCCGGTTCCAGGCTAAGCTTGTGCAACACTTTTCTGGAAAATCAATCCATATGTTGCAATATCTACCTCTCAGTGAGCAACCTCTTGATATTCATTTAATTTCTTGTATAATAAAAAAAATTCCTAAGCGCAAGACGTAAATCTCGGTCTAGTGAGTGTAACACAATCTTTCCTTCATCACTTCCCAACCAAGTGATTAATTTTTTTCTGATGGGGGAGAGGGAAAGAAGTTTTCCTATGTAGACAATTTCTTTTTCTTGTTGATGTTGCACACAATGCATTTGACGTTGATATATCTTTGTTACAAGTTAGCAAGGGAACTAAATCTTGGTCTTTAGTGCTTCGAGGGTCTTGACTGCGTTGGCCACCAACTAGCTGCTGAAACGAGCAATTTCTCTCCATCTTTCAATTATTCAACCGATGACGCAGAGCAAATGACTCGATTTTGGCAGAAGTAAACACGTGCGTCCTAATTACTTGGGAGCCGAACTGTAGATAATGTTTGATTTCAAAGTGTTTTTTTGGACAAAGTTAGACTTTCCAAAAGTGCTTTCCAATAATTCTTCCCTGGACAGAAAGTTTGCCAATCCAGGTATTATCCTTTTTACCCACTTCCTCCGTTCTCATCAAACCAAGCTCGGCCTACACAGTGCTCATGCGTGGCTTTGTTAATAACATTTTCTCGCTTTTTCGCGCGCTCACCCTCGCGACTTCGTCGCTTGAAGATTACCCTCTCGCTTCGCTCCAGGAAGATAAATAAGTCAAGCATTAAGAAAAGGTCGACTTGTGGCAAGTCTAGGACAAAGTGAGCGCTCAAGGTTATACAATACACTGTTCAAAAGACCTAAACTCATTTTCCTGCACATATCTTTGTAAAGTTGTAAAGATTTTAATCCAGTGGAGTTTGTCCGCGTAATAAGGTTTGCCGAATTCAGTTTAAGAAAAAGTTAGGAGCCTCGCACTTGCTAGCTTCGCTTATCGGGTGAGCGATCAAAAAGTTCGATTTTAAAAGATAACAGCTCAAACGCTGTGAGAGTTCTATATTTAGAACTTTTTTAAAGGTAAACAAACCTTTTGCCACAGATCTTTTTGCGTTTGGTAATAATCTGTTTTAAACTTAGATCTCTCTTGATGGCAACTCTCAAAACAGTTTTACGTGCTCTTTGCTCGTACGAAAAGAAACATATCTTGCGTGAACCCAAAAGCATATCATTTTCAGTTTCCAAAGGGATAGTTTTCGAGAACCATAGAAAAGCGTGCGTCCACTTCTGCATCAAAAGGTATGTTGTCCAACTTGTTGAACATAATTCCTAAAAAGTTAGATGCGCCACAAAGGGGAACTATTTGCGTGTTTACCTGCCATGGGCAAATTGGTAAATACAGTTAATACAAATTACAAAAACTCCCTTTGCGGCCGGTAACTAGCCCTTTTTCAGATATATATTACTATTCCATTTGATCTAGCTTTAGGAAATCATTAGCAATGGACCTGCCCAGGCATTTGACTTTTGGAGCTAAAACTAGATAGGATTTCTAGCTTCTTGCACAGTCACTAGAAAATGGGCAAAAAAGTAAATGTGTTGCATGTATATACACCCATTCAAAGTATTGCATACAAAAAACTCTCCTTCAAAATAGGCTTGTGATTACAAATAAAAAAGTTACAAAAAACCAAAATGCAAACATTGTATGCTAGTAAGGAAGAAAATGAAGAAATGAGCAAGAGCAAGACAAAAATATCCACGCAGATGTATTTGCGGCACGTGATCACTTAGTTGTAAAGATGGCATGACATCGATCTGGATCTATTTTTCAGTTCAATTAGTTCCTTCACTTCTTGCCTCTTTTCATTAGAAATATTCAATACAAACCTCAATCGATACCCAGAAGATGCTTTATATGCAAGACATGGATCCAGGTCCTGCAAAAATATTGTACAAGCCAGAGAAAGGTGACACTTAGAAAATGCCATAGCCGTATGAAAAGGCCAGTGGCTGAGCATGGCAGCGAGACACAGGAAAATTAGCGAAGAACATCAAAATTATTTGCCTTCAAACACCCATTTGGAAGGTAAGCCACCATCGAAGTATTATCTCAGGTTTACTGAGTAGTTTTAATGGTAAATGGCAGAGTTTTTCAATGGTTTGCTCAGAAAGTGAGCTAAGGCTAGTCGAATTGTTTACATTTCCTGATTAAACAAAATCTCTTCGAAAGGTCAAATTGGGTCAACTTGCATGGCGCCGCTCGCCTCAGAAATAACTTTTGCCAAGAAAAAAATTATATCACGTTCAAAAACAGCTCTTGAACTTGCTAGAATCGAATTTTGAAAGAATTCTACATAATACCGAGTATGTTTTGAGTTGTTTGAAAACAGTATGATATTTTTGATTTTCAAAGTCTAGAAACTTCGGTTCTCCTCGCCTGCTCTCCTAAATAAAATTATAAACTAAGGAAAACCATAATTTGCTATGGCCTTCACGCAAGTTCGATTATCTGATCGTGAAATTTGACATCATTTCTGTTATTTTTTCGGCTTCACAGGTTGTGGACGGTTTTTCATAATTTTCTCAAAAATGTAAAAACTCTAAAACCTAAAACCTATGTCACGATTCTTAGCATACCATGGGTCTCTGGACGAAATATCAAGGGGTCTATTTTTTCGACCTTGTGCTGCGCCTCACGCGGTGGTTAGGGAGAGTGGCTCTTAAATGTCACAACAGTCGACTGTATTTAAGTGTAAGTGGTGGCAACTGCTGTAAATGGCATGTAGGATGATTGACATCATCATTACATGGTAATTGCTTTTTAGCAAATGAATTTTTCTGTTTTGGTTAAACAGGGAATTCAGTTACTCAAAAGAGGTTCACAATAATAAAATTAATATCTATATCTTTCTCTTTTTTCATTGTTTTCAAGCAAAACAGACATAATTCAGTCAATGATATTGATCTGCTACATTACTTTCTACACTATTCTTTGAAGTTTTGAGTTTTGCTTGTGTCCTCAATGACGTTAGAGAAAATGGATGGTCTTTGAACAGGCTAAAGGAGAGATGTAAATTAATTCAAATAATGAAATCAAGTGTTTTGTTCTTTTGACAGCTCTGTTTACTTGCCAAGTGTTTAAAGCCAGCATTGCCCTACCTAGATACAGATATAACGGACATTCATAAAGAGGTATGGGTACTCAGCTTTGGAACATTTTGAAACAGTCATGTTTGTGTACATACATGTTTGGATAAGAGATCTTGTTTTTGCACTGAAGAAGCAGGCATGTAACAAATATGTTGATAGTGACTGTCATATCTCGAAGACAATATGCATATCACTACATCTGAATATCAAAGAGCTTATCCTGTCTCAATGAAGAACCACCAAATTGAAGAAATGTCAAAGAAAATTTGTTTAAAATTGATTATCATTAGAGGTAAAGCCAAGAAATGCATTTAAAGGCTGGAAAATGTCCAAAATGTGACTTAAAGTGTCCAAGTTTAATAGTAATTTGTGCTAACGCGTAATTTGACTATTATTTTTGCTGACGGCTTTGCAGTCATTATCTGCCATAGCTTTACTAGTCCCTCACCAATAACCATTACAGAAATTCACCAATAAACATAAAAAGAGGAAATCTCCACACTTTGTTAATGCAATAATGCAAATCACCGCGTCAAATACAAACTGAGCAAACCCTGTTCACTTTTAAAGTATACAATGCCTTCTTGAACATTCTTTGTTTCTAACCGTAACAGAAGAAATTTTAGCCATTCATGAAGCCTAGAAAGTTTCAAAACTCACCGTGCAGTATTTACAATTACAATTTTATTATTTTTGGACTTGATGTTATCGGCAAAAACCGACAGAAAACTTGTCTATTTGTTTGCAATATGCAACTTACAACAACTTTAAGAAAACAACTCAAGTGTTATTGTTTAGATATTTTTTTTCAAATCAGGAAGACTTAAAAACTCCTATTGAAGATAAGCTTATCTCACCAAAGAAACTTGATAATTTTTATAGCAAAAGGCATTCCTCACTTATACTTTGTCTCCATTCTCTATTCCTGGCAAGTTCTGCTTTGCATCGTCCTTGCTTGTATCTCGGGTCCTTTCTCTAGCCCTTGCTTGCCCTGCTGCATATCATTGTTCGCTCTTATTTTGCCTCCTTTCTCTAGCCTTCACTTGCTCTGCTTCATGCTGTTCAGTATTATTTCATCTCCTTTCTTTAGCGAGGGTCGTAGAGGGAGTCTCTAACACGGTTCACTAACAGGAAAAAAAATGCATCACGGATATCAAAATTTCATTGTCCTGAATCACGAAAATAAGCAAATATGTTAGTCTTGTTAATAGTGTGCTCTTATGCCAGAAAGAGTGTTGAAAAAAAGAAAAATTCTGAAGAGCTTAGTAAAGGCTCCATTTTTTTTATAAAATATGATACTTAGCTAATTTCTTGCACTTTAGTCAACGGTACTTATAATCAACTTAAACCGCATTTTGAATATATGATTTCTCTAGCTGTATTGTATTATTGCACTTATTCCTTAATATTCTTAATATGGGCAACACAGAACAGAACAAAACAACGAAAAATAAAGAAGGATGCTCTAGTTTGTCTACTGCATATCATAACACCTCCTGTATTGATTTAAAGGGGGGAAAGGGTTGGGGGAGGGCCACAGAGCAGCATTCTTAGCAACTTAAAATAACTTTTCAATTTGAAGTTTAGAAGTGGGCTTTCTAATGGATTCTTTCATGTTTATTTCCTTCTTAAGTAGTTTTTGTGTATATAAATAATACTTGGCAAATATGTGTGTGAAGTTAAATTTTTTAACGACTTATTTGCGCCTTGAGGATAAGTCTGTGGCTCTAAACCAAACACTATTTCAAGTGCGGGTTCTTGGCATAATAAACACAGTATGTCTGATTCTATACCATAGAAGGAAGCTCTTTTTTAGTCACCACAATTCTGTGAAGCAGTTTGAAGTAGAATTCTTTAAGCTTGTTGTTTTTGTAAACATTTTTAAAATGATTGAAAAAGGTGTTTAGTTGAAGGTCTACAGCTTGTAGATCACGTGCCCATTTGAAGCATGCCTTAATCTCAACATTGTCTTTGTCTATCAAAAGCCAATGGTAATCTCAGCTTTTCAATTTGTGCAAGTCTATGACAGTATTTGGAGAGAGTTGGAATGCATTTTCGGCAAGAAAGGTGCTTTCATCAACTTGTATTTCTTTTGCTTTATTAAGAAGGTGCTTAGGAATTGGGAAACAATCTGCATATAATTTAGAAAATTGCATTCAACTTCGTACTTTTTGATGAACTCTGGGAGTGTAAGAAATTGGCCATTTTCCTGTAAAAGATCCTGTATAAGGAAGATTCCTTTCTGAAACCATTCTTTGTCAAAAATGGTTTGATTTCCAATTAAGATTTCTTTGTCGTTAAATAATACCAATTCCTGGCCAATGGCACAATTGTAGGCTACTTTAATCTCTAAAAAATGTTGTAGCATTGACTTGTAGAATTGCAGTAAGTTGGTTTGCTTCAGGAGTTTTTCATTGTAATTGCATTTTAACAAAAAGGTCAGGCCACCATACAGTACTGTGCAAAAAGAATGCAAACGAAATTCGCTACTTTTGGCAACTTTTCAGTGCTTTTCGAGGAAATTTAAGGAAATTTCGAGTGAAACAATTTTTCTTACGAAGTTCGACGAATTTTCGAAAGGTCTATTGTTTTAATCAAAACGATAATTCGGTCTCTTTGCAAGACCGCGCAAATATTCACACGAAATATCGTTGAGAGTAACGAACTTTCGAGGGAAAGAGTTTGCAGCGCAGCGAAAAGGCGCACGAAAATTTGCTCTATGAACAATGTTCGAAAACATGTAAACATCCCTCTATTTAAAAATTCAAACTCACCCAGTTCATTAACTCTCCTGAGACTTCATCTCCATGCTCACAATGTGATGCAAATGGTTGCGTAAACATGGCAACCATTGTTTATATCCATACATGCAAAGATTGATCGTCAGTTACTCCTGAGCAATCATACCCACCGTATCAAACTACACGCGTACTCAAATTGAGTCTCTTTATCGACAAAATCTTCATCCAGTGGAGATGCTTAAGTTGTTAAAAGGAGAAGAATTGAGAGTCAGTTTCACAACTGTCACGTGTATAATCAAGAAACTGAAACTCACGGAATCCACGAAGAAATGAATGAGCACTGGTCCATCCATCAACAGTGCAGAGATCCCGAAAACAGCAGGGGCTGGACTCTTCAACGAACGAGATACTGTCAGCTGATTAGAGATGTGAACAAAGTCAAATGGTTAGAGTTCGCCTAGAAAGTTTTAGAAACCGGCGATACTTTTGACAACGTCATTTTTACTGATGAATGCTCAGTCTCCCTTGAACAATTCTGCTGTACATGTTACAGGAAAGTCAGCAAACCTGCAAGAAGAAAGCTTAAACCGAAGCACCTGCTGAAATTACACGTGTGGGCTGGCATAAGCAGACAAGGTGGGACGAAAATTTGCATCTTTGAAGGAATCATGGCCACCGACCTTTACTGCGATATCCTTAAAAGCCATCTGGTGCCTTTCATCAACATGCAGCTCCCAGATCACCGCTTCATGCAGGACAATGACCCTAAGCACACTTCACGAGCAGCCAAAACCTTCTTTGAGGAGAATGGGATCAACTTGTGGCGACCCCCCCTGGAGAGCCCAGACCTAAACCCAATTGAGGACCTCTGGCACGAGCTGACATACTACCTGGAAACAAAGGTCAAGCCCCACTCAAAACAGGAACTGATCAAGGGCATTAAGAAGTTTTGGAGGAAGAAGGTAGATGCAACGAAAACGTGCGAAATATATTGACCATGCCATTCCAGCTGTGGTTGAATTACATGGAGCAGCAACCAAGTACTAAAAGTTCTTGATGAACTTTAAAAAAATGGCTCCTTTAGGAGCCACCAATCTGAGAAAAGTCAATGACCAATAAAACAGAAACAGTTACAGTGCTGTGCAAAAGTAATGAGAGTGAATTTCGACGAAAGTGGGCCTTTGTTCTCGCGAATTTTCCTCGAAACATTGTGGACTTTTCAAACGAACATTCGTACCGCCTACAAGAAAATTCAAATAAATTTCGATGATAATTATCATGGTCGATCGAAAATTCCCAAGACACAGTGAAAGTTTGAAGAAACGAACTTTCAAGCCAGCAAAATATCGAAGAACTGTTGTGCAAAGGAAAGGGAAGATCATCAAACTACTTGCTCATTAGTGCTCTTTCTTGTCCCGGAAGGAAGCCTTCTTGTAAAATGGAACAAAAAGTTTTTACGGCCAAAGACATGTAGTTGAATGCAATTTAATGTGACAAGGATTGTGATTCAATTTGACCAGATGAATGTGAATTTCGAAGCACACCTGTACGTGTCAACACAAACATGAAAATTTCTTGTCAAAATTTAAGGCGGATTTAAGCCGTTTTATCCCCAGTCGTGTTCAAAATAATGAGAATACTGTCATTCGCTTTGAACATGTGAAATTTATCAAAAGAAAAACCTTCCAAGGGCTGCTCTGAACATTTTTGCACACAAAACCGCCTAAGCTTACTTGCTGTCTGGTCAGCAGTGATAATACTCTTTTCGCTTCACTGCATGCACAAGTTTTTTTTATAAATCACTTCACAGAAGAAAAGCCTTTTTTAAAGGAGAGAAAACTATTCAAAGACCGAAACATGTTGGTGAACATGATTTATTTTGATTGCAATTGGACTTACTTACCTGTAACTTATTGTTACCACTGTCGAAAGAATCCAGTCACAATGTTTACACTTCCAGTTAGACTGTTTTATCCCAACTGCCTAAAAATCCACTATTTGATGAGAACATTGCCGTGCCTTGAAAATGGGAAATTTATTGAGTACTGGGTTAATTGTTCCTTCCTCTAAGAAGACAAAACTCGACTCTCAAATTAAGGACTGTTTAGAACACTACGAACGTCGAGAACATAGTTGGCTGTGGGAATTGTAGTAAGGAGCAGGCGGCGTGTCAACACAACTTAAGATGCAAATTTATTCCTTACTGTCAAAATTCTGCAATGCTGAAAATAGATTTGTTAACTGATAAGCACTTTAAAAGGAACTAAATCAACCCTTTTCATGACTTAACAATGACCGCAAGAAAAGTCTAACCTTCTTCATCTTAACTGTTAAAGTTAAAATAATAAAACAACCAATGTACATGTGTATAGAGAAAACTATTTGATGAGAACATTGCCGTGCCTTGAAAATGGGAAATTTACCGAGTACTGAGGTAATTGTTCCTTCCTTTAAGAAGACAAAACTCAACTCTCAAATTAAGGACTGTTTAGTACACTACGAACATTGAAAAAACAGTAGTGAGGAGCAAGCAGCGTGTCAACACAGCTCAAGATGCAAATTTATTCCTTACTGTCAAAATTCCGTAAGGCCAAAAACAGATTTGTTAACTGATAAGCACTTTAAAGGGAACTAAATCAACCCTTTTCATAACTTAACAATGACCGTGAGAAAATCTAACCTTCTTCACCTGAACCGTTAAAGTTAAAATAATAAAGCAACCAATGTATAGAGCAATATTTTGTTTAATATTTGTTTTTAAACTTAATTGTAATTCAAAACTTTAGGCTAGCCTTGCATGATAACAAATATCTGTATGAAACTAGTTCGATAACATGAATCTATGGAAAAATAAAGAAAGCTACTTTTACAATCGCCACTTGGCTCATACAATAGAATCCTGTATAGAATAATAAAAATATAACCACATTTGAAACTTCGCTCGTATGACTAACTTATGAAAAAAATGAAAACTAGCGAGTTCAGGTTAACTGACGATCTCAGCTATTCTTGCCTAGTGTTTTTTCTCAGGTTTTGGCATTGCTTGCCAATGCTTATCTCACATCCCTCCCAGATCTTGGTCCTGTCTTCTGTATTACGGCACATGTAGCTGAAGGCTGATGTTACTTCGGCTAAAAAGAAACAAACAAAGTTTGGGTAAGTTATCTAGTCATGTCTCATTTTTATACATTTTACCTCCCCCGCAACACCATTTGAACTCACAAGCACTAGCATCAAAACAATACTGACTTGTCAAGCTTACCTTTAATTGCAGCAATGATGATGGCGTCCAGTGCGGCGAATTCTTTAGTTTCATGCACAGTGGACCTCATGAGAGTCTCCTTGGAGAGCAGCCTGTTGACAAGATGCAGGGCCATCGCTGTCGGTTTTCCAGCTGACTTCACATGCGCACAGTCTTCTTTAGGAAGCCGCACCTTTCTTGATCCACCGATAGGGACTGTATCTAAGCCTAAGAGAGGAGAGGTTATTTTGCTATTTGAGCCTGAAACGTTCTTAAGATGTTCTTAAGCCACCAACCATACAGCCAAAGATGTTCTACGATGAACCATGCAATAAAACAAGCTCGTAGTTTATGTCCATGTATGTCCCTAAAAGCAGTTGAAATGAAGGTATGATCTTGGTGTATATTCGGACTGTATAGACTCAAGTTTTACGTTGCAATTTAACAGAGTTCATACTGTTCTTTAAAAAAGTTGTCATAATAAACTTTCTCCAGTGGTTCTCAGCCTGGGGTGTGTTCTTTGTATGTTCTTAAAATTTGAGTCAATCTCAGCCTCTGCGTTCTTATATAAAAAAGGTCCTAACAAAAAAGAGTTTACATGTAAACCTTGATGACATTTATGACTACCAAACACGAGGAAAAACCATGAATCATTCCGTTAAAAATAACGCAAGTCCAAACTGATTTAGATTTCCATTATGTCACATTTACCATTACCAAACATTTGAAATACATGTGTGTACCTGTTAAATCCTGCTGCGAATGAGGCATGAAATCGTCAAAGTGATCAAGCACTCTCTCTGGGTCCACCAAAGAGGACGTAAATGAAACAGAGACTGCATCTGGGTGGGAATTTGTCCTCTGTGGTGGAGTGAATGGCAGCTCAAGTGAATTCTGTCTGTGGTAGTTTAAATCAGGAGTGGAAAACTGGGGCTGCCGACTGAGCTGCTGAAGTTTGCTGGGTTGCTGGGGCGGGTTTGATGTCATCATCGCGAGTACCCTATCCAGTTTTGCTTCTTGGCTGGCGAAGGAACATTCTAACCATTCCACCATTGTTCGGAGTAGTCCAAGCTCCGTCACTGCCTCATGGTAATCATTCTGGGAAACCTGAAGTAAAAGAACATTAAATTAATACACTCTTTCTTTTTTATAAGAATATATTTTATAAGAATATCAAGGCTGAAATCTGCAAAATTTTAAAAATATTATAAGAATAAACCAGAGGCTGAGATTTTCAATAGAATATAATTTTGTGTTGAAAATCTGTTAATAAAATGCAATTGTATGTTTTTGACTTAACTGATATAATTGTTCCTTTTTCTAAACGGGAAAACTAGCAAGCAAACTTTAAAAAACTGGACTACATGTAACTAATTTATGAATAATACAAGAATATTTTCAGCCTAAAATCGGCAGAAAAATAAGAATATTCAGCCTTGGCCGGAAAAACAATATTCTCAGTATAAAAAAAGAAAGAGTGTAGGTAACTTTTAACATTGAAATTTTGAATCGGATGAATCACTTGGAAAGGTTGAACTGTGTAGAACGCGTAATTGCAAATTGTAGTCAAAATTACTTGAAAGCATGCCGAATAAAATCAAAAATGTATTTTATGCATGTCAATTTCGTTGTTTGGTTTTAGTTTTAAGTCAAATTGTTAAAGCTTTCTGCTCCTTTCCAGAAACCCAAGTAACAAAATCATCAAACTTTAAAAAACTTACAGTATTTGTTTTATCCAATGTGTGGATTGCCTGATCAATCAGGCCCTCGATACTGGACTTTTGGGCAGACTGCTGGGCCTGTCGTGCTGGAATCAAGTCTGAAAGGGGGAATTCATCCTCTGGTAAATCACTGTCTGAAGATGACTCCTCGACTATTTCTGGCTTCCTGCTGGGTGACACGATACTCACAATCTGTGGAAATATAAACGACATGCATGATGTAAGATATAAACAAAGAAACAGTATAAACATTGGTTAACCTAGTCAAAGGAGTGCTTGATGCATATACATATAGAAGGAAACACAAACTTTCAATATAGACTGACAGTTACGCGAGTATCTCGTATGAAGCAACATTACACTGTGTCAGTTACAAGATTTATAAACAAAGGTATGCCATTTTAGCAGCACGTATCATAACTGTTTAAAATCACCGAAATGCCGCATGAAAAATTGTCTAATACCACAATACTGCAAACACCAACGTCTCCCTCCTATTAAATTTGCAATTTTCACAAAAACAATCTTTGTAAGGAAACGATCAAGAACAACTTCAGATTAACTGCGCAAACATTTTAAGTCTAATGTACATAAGTGCTACAAAATTATAAGCATAATAGTGAGTCAGAGTGAAATTACAAGTCAAGGTTGTTTGGCAATCACCGAGTCAACAGATAATGCCGCACACTATTATTTGCTCATCTTTATATAAAAACTGTATAAATTTTCGAGCTGAGGCTGAACCGACCCTGAATGTTTATTTTCTGTAACGAATCTGAGCCTTATTTACCGCTCAGAGAAATCACAATACAGTAAGACTTGGCAAAAGCTAATCTTCGAAGTAAGGTTAATTAGGTTAATACATACATTTCCTTTAGGCATTTCCTTTGATTTTCCACTTGTTTCTTTTCCTTTTACAGGTTTGCGGGCCTTCTTGGCTGGCTCAGGGGACTGGGCAGCATCTGTAAGCTAACGATTGCCACCAAATGTTTACATAAATTGAATTTAACTGATTGATTAAACAGCATTCATAATATTTAAATCAAAGACAAGTTAAATTGCTAAAGTAACAAATACTTACAATTTTTCATTTTGCCTTTGCTTGGCGTAGCTGTGGTTGACCGTTATCAAAGGGCTCTTCTTCGATAAGGGGATAACAGCTGATTGTGGCAGTGTACTCTTTCTTTCCTTTCCCCCAGACAGCACGCACTTTCTGGCCTTCTTTAAGTGGCGATGGATTGACTATGGTAGGCCAAAAAACAGCGGAATACTGGCCACGTTTCAAATTAATAGGCATGATTTGATTCATTTTGAACTAGCAGTCAGCAACAAGTGTTTTAAAAACTGATGGCAGCGTATGGGCCTTTTATACTAAACCACAACTTTGGTCAGATCAAAAATCCTGTCACTTGATTGGCTTTTTCATTCCCTTTTGTTTTGAAAGAAGTTTATGTTTACATTTGAATGACTTTGAAAACAATATATTACTTAATTAACTTCTAGCCTCAAACATGCGCGTGGCGACTTAATTGACAAATTCACACTTATTGGTCACTATGTTTGTGCTTGTCTGCGAAGCGCGCACGGCAGATAAAATTTTATTTTGATGTTCCGTAAAGCTTGGCAAAGATTTTTCTGTTAAAAAAATAGCTTCTCCTGATTTTCCCCTTCGAACTGAACCGAAGAAAACTAAACTTATGAATACCAAAACTGGCAAAAGTGTGATTTTGTATTTTTGTGATGTACCTGCGGCGGCTGTTTAGATAAGCATTGTTTACACACGCATTGTTTTGATAAAAACTTCTAAAGGTGCCATACAGGTTGGCTTCCCTTTTTTTCTATTAAGACAGAAGAAAAGTTTTAAGACATCTCGCTTGAAACTAATCAGAAGAAAGCTAAACGTGTGAATAGCTTCTAAAGACCCCTTGACTTGAGAGTGTGATGATGTTTTTATTGGGATGTGTGCACAGCGAACATGAATGAAGGCCGAACACATTTTAATTACAAACTGTTAAAAAGTTGCATGCAGCTTGGGCCTTTTTTAAAATTAGAAAAAAAAACAAATGTCCCCGTGAAATCTCGCTTAAGACTTTCAGACTAAACAAAAGAAAGCTTGTGTAATAAATATTTCCATTGATCTCAAGACTTCAGAGGTGATATTTTGACGATTTATGCTTGGTGGCGGTTAATTGACAAAACCGCATGCATTGTAAGAAATTTGTATCAAAGAAGCGAAAATTAACTCAGCAAAACCCACTGTGATCGAATGAGAGAGGGAAACTCAAAGAAAGAGGGATACTTGTACACTTGATTATTCAATAAGGGTTATGAATAGGGAGGAAGGGTATGATAGCAGGTTACGTGTTAAATAAATTCTGAAAGGGGATTAAATGATGGCAAAAAAGGGCTGGAGGTGCTTATCCTACTTCACTAAAAATATGTGAATAAACTTGCCATCGATATGCTGTTTGAATAGCTAAAAGAATCATAATTTGAGTTAAAGGAGTTTCATTGCCATTGGTCATAACGTTTTTTAGATTTGGTGGCTCCTAAAGGAGCCGTTTTGTTGATACTTGCTAGGGGAATGCAAGTTAGTGTTTGGTTGCTCCCCCCTTTTCAGCAATAACTGCAGAGATGGCTTTCCGGAGAACGTGGTCAATGTAATTGTTACACTTCTCGGCTGATACTTTCTCGTTCCAGAACTTTTTAATGCCATCAACTAGTTCTTGTTTAGTCTTGGGCTTTACTCATGTCTGCAAGTAGAACTTCAGTTCGTGCCACAAGTTCTCAATGGGGTTGAGATCTGGGCTTTCTGGGGGGGTATGCCATCAGTTTATTTTGTTCTCTTCAAAGAAGGCCTTCGCAACTCTTGACGTATGCTTTGGATCGTTGTCCTGCATGAATCTGTGGTTCGGTAGAGTGTCATGAAGGAAAGGGATCAGCGTGCTTTCTAAGATACTGCAGTATAGGCTAGCCTCCATAATGCCTTCAAAGATGCAGATCTTTGTTGCCCTGTGTCTGCTGATGCCAGCCCACACATGAAGCTTCAAAGGGTGTTTTGGTCTGGGTTTCCTCTTCGCAGGTTCATCGATCTTTCGGTAACAAGTTTGGCAAAACTGTTCAAGGGAGATAGAACTTTCATTGCTGAAAACAACATTGTCGAACGTGTCTCCAGTGTTGATCACTCACTGGGCGAACTCCAACCTCTTTGCTTTGTTTGCTTCGCGAATCATCTGGCAGTATCCGGTGTTTTGGAGAGTCCAGCCTTGCTCTTTGCGGTATCTTCAGACTGTAGAGGAATGGACCATGACGCCACGCTTGGCAAGGCTTTTCTGGATCTGGCGGCAGGTTGTTTCATCATTTGTTTGCATTTGGTGACCTGGTGCTGTTCTTGATAGATCCAGTAAGTTTCACTTTCCTGACTATTCTTGCAACACTTGGATAACTGACTCGGAGACCTTCAAACTGTAATTGCTCGAAAATTGCGACAGGTTGAAGACCGCATTCAGTAAGAGCTTGAATTTGTTCTCTTGTATAGTTGGATACCTTCACCATGATTGCTTACTGAGTAATGACTGCTACGCAAAATCTTACCAAATAAAAGCAACGTAGGTTGCCATGCTTACGCGACCATCAGTTGTCGCATGAGCAAGTCACGAGAATTTTATTGTTAGTTGAAAGCCTCATGTGAAAAGCTCAAAAATACGAATGATGTACGTGTATACTGTGCGAACGTGCGAACGACCTTTTGAAAATTTGAATTGCTCGTCGAAAATTCGCATGAAACTTCGACATGTTCAACGAAAAGTTGAGCGACTTTTCAAGCAGCCTTTTGCCAACGTCACTGCTATGTCGAAGATGTTAAAACAATAGCGGCATCGAAAATTTGTGGACAATTCATTCAAGTTTTGTTTCCTTCGAAAATTCGCTTTTTTTCGCCACTGTTCATCGAAATACATTGAAATTCGTCGAAATTCGCTCTCATTACTTTTGCACAGTACTGTATCTTTTAACCTCTTTTACCTACCTTTGTAGCGCAAGAGTTCTTTCTGGGACTAGCTCTGAGTATTTTGGCTTTCTTTAATTTATAAGCGAGTACTGATTGTGCTTGCTGTTACGTGGTAAATTGCTAAATTATTTGCTAAGAGTTTGGATCATATTTGGCTTCATCTCATTTCACATTAGTATTTAAAAACAACACTTTTAATTGGATATTAAAAGCAACAAATTTAAAAAGAGCCTAAGAACAGTACTTTACATAACTTTTTGATTTGTTTCCTTGCAATATAAATGTGCAAAACAGATCTAGAGGTGGCAAATGGATCATTGTGATGTCAACAAGCAAGTTTAACATCCCAAGGGCCCAAATATTACTGAAGCAAAACAGTGCATTATAAACGATAATGAAATCGACAAAAGAAAAAAAAAACACAAAACAAAACAACGCATTGACATATCAAAATTGTCTTTAAGTCTGTTTCACTAAACTAAAGATACTGTTTAGTTCAATGGAACAGACTAAAGATAATTTATTTTATAAAGACACTGAGTCTGCGGGATGTTTCAGTAAGAGTTTAATTCACTGAAGCTAAGCAAAGCAGCACTGGTTGACACTGATTAACGTGCCGCAGTGCCTTTCCTTCAATGAAACCGACTCAGTAAACGATTAATGAACTATTAAAATGTGGACCAATTGAAAACACACCTCCCTGCATCTACTCCAGATTAAAATAAAAAAACACAATGCAACAAAAAGAAAATCAAAGCAACTTGTTGGCACATTTAATAAGAGCATCTCTCTCATTCAATAGAACTGACTCAACAATCAAATCCGTGTTTCGTCATTATAATGTAATTACTGCATTATATTGATGGCTAGTTGTAAAAAATATATTCTCCTGTTGAGCCCTGTCACTAAGTGAGTCAATATATTTTCTCCCAACTAGCCATCAGTACAATGCGGTAATGCCGTCTCAACCTTGTTTTTAGTTTTGTATCACAATTTAAGCATTTTTTGATAGAACTTTACTTGGCAAAGAAAAAGCCGAAGAATGTAGACAATTTATCTTCATGCAAACAGAGAAACTTCAAAAAGTGATTTCATTTGTGCACTTTCACTTGCACAGTGACTCACAAAACAACTACTTTGATTGATTATAACCAATAACTTGCCTTTCATCACCTACATAAAAGTCCCTTTTAAATTAAATAGCTCGTAGACATGAACTAATGTACAGTTAAAGAGGTGTGAACTGGATGTAATATATTCGTAACCGGAAGTTGTGTTAAGCTGTTGTATTACCCAAGATGCTTAGAGAATAAAGTTGTTGTGTTGAGCAAGCCTCGTCAACTTGTGTTGTTATGTCACTGAGCCATACTTTTGCTAGTATGTTTCATTTTGGCGACGAGGATGGGATACTCTACATGCACGAAGACGCATGAGAAATCCCGTGAAGTTTTGATTTTCTCTGTGTGAGGAAAAAGGTTTGTTTTCGACCGAGGCAACTTGATCAAAGTTTGAGCACGTGCTATCAAAATGGCGGGAATTGGATTGTTTGGTCGTGTCGGCGAGTTCAGCCCTGAGCGAGAGACTTTTCGTTCCTATGCGGAAAGAATGGAAATGTTCTTCATGGCAAATAATATCATAGAAGAAACAGGCGAGGGTAAAGAGGAAGCCAATCTCGCAGTTGCAAATAGAAAATGTGCTATCTTTCTGACTGAGATTGGACCCGAAGCATATTCTACCCTGAGCAATCTGCTGGCACCAGTGAAACCAAAAGACACTCCTTTTGCAGACATTGTCAAAGCATTGGAGAAACATTACAATCCAGCGCCATTGGAGATAGCAGAGAGTTTTCATTTTGGAACTCGCTATCAAAAACAAGACGAATCCATCAGTGACTTTATTGTGGCCTTGAAGAAGTTATCGATTCATTGTAACTATGGAGAGTTTCTCAACCGAGCTCTGAGAGACCGTTTTGTGTGCGGATTGAACAATCCCAAAATACAGAATAAACTTTTGAACACTGAGGATCTTTCTTTTGAGAAAGCGTGCCAGATTGCAAAGTCAATGGAAATGGCAGAGAAGAACACCCAAGAATTCCGTCCTGTCAGTGCAAGTGATGACAGCCAAGGCATAGTAAATAAACTGGAAACTGTAAACACTAAGGAACCCTCATGTTACCGGTGTGGTGGTGAGCATGCTGCACCTAAGTGTAAATTTAAGTCAGCAAAATGCTAAAAATGTAGCAAAGTAGGTCACCTTGCATCAGTTTGTCGCAGTAAAGATGTTGAGTCTGGCATGAAAACAAAACAACCAGGAGCTAAAGGTACTGTTCATAGTGTCTTAGAATCAAACACAGAAGGTTGTGATGATGATGATGAGTTAGGTATTTATTCCATGTATGCAGTTGGTACAGATAATCCTACCAACAAAAGTTATACTGTAGAAATGACCATAAATGGTTCACCATGTGCAATGGAAGTAGACACTGCAGCTGATTACTCAATAATGAGTAAGAGCACACATTCTCAGAAATTCAGTAATTTTCCACTTCGTCCGTCAAAAGTTGAATTGAAAACCTATACGGGTGAAACCCTTACAGTGTGTGGTGAAATGCTGTGTGATGTAGTGTACAAGGGCCATGAATATACATTGCCAATTATTGTAGCTGATTATGAGAAGAAGCCTACTTTGCTGGGAAGAAATTGGTTAAACCATATAAGGCTTGAGTGGGGTGAAATATTTAGTTTAACAAGATCCGAGTTGGAAAGTGCCAAAAGTCAACTTGATGGATTACTAGTTAAACACAGTGAGTTGTTCAAAGATAGCTATGAGGGCATGAAAGGGTTGGAAGCACACATCACCATGAAAGATGGTGCAAAGCCCATATTTATTAAGCCACGTAGGGTTCCATATGCACTAAAAGATGAAGTCGAAAAGGAGTTGGATAAGTTAGAGAAAAATGGGGTAATCATTAAAACTGACAGATCAGACTGGGCAAGCCCAATAGTAGTTGTGCCAAAGGCTGACAAATTGGTTAGAATTTGTGGGGACTACAAAGCAACCATCAACTCAGCTGTTGAAGATGAGCAGTATCCCCTTCCCACCCAACAGGACTTGTATGCTGCCCTCTCGGGATCAAAATTTTTCAGCAAACTTGATTTGTCGCATGCATATGCTCAGCTAAGTGTTGATAAAGCAAGTCATGAGTACCTGACAATTAGCACACACAAGGGGCTCTATTCCTACACCAAATTACCATATGGGGTTAAATCAGCACCTAAAATATTCCAAGCTAAAATGGATATGATTTTGCAAGGAGTAGAAAAATGTGTGTGTAAGCAGGATGACATTCTTATTGGTGGTGTCAGTTGGCAGGAGAATATCAAAATCCTGGCTGAGGTATTGGAGAGGTTGCATAAATATAACCTGCATTTGAAGATGGCAAAGTGTGAATTTCTGAAGAGGGAAGTTGTCTATTTGGGTTTGAAGATAGATGCTGAAGGTTTGCATCCAGTTGAGGAAAAAGTGGCTGCTGTAAAAAGGGCACCAGTACCACAAAACGTCAGTGAGTTGAGATCTTTTTTGAGCATGGTCCAGTACTATCACCCATTTCTTCCAGGTTTAGCAACCACACTAGCACCATTACATGAGCTCCTCAAAAAGGGTGTCCAGTGGACATGGACAAAAGAGTGTCAGCAAGCATACGAAGCTTGTAAACAAGGTCTCACCAGTGATGCACTGTTGGTGCATTATGATGGGGACCGTGAACTGAGACTTGCTTGTGATATGTCCAGCTATGGAATTGGAGCAGTTATTAGCCATGTGATGGATGATGGCCAGGAGAGGCCAATAGCCTATGCCTCTCGGACACTGAGTTCAAGTGAAAAGAACTATGCACAAATTGAGCGTGAAGCATTATCAATTGTTTTTGGTGTAAAAAAATTTCACCAGTTTTTGTATGCGCGTAAATTTACCCTGATCACTGATCACAAACCATTGTTGGCAATTTTCAATCCAAAATCCGCTATTCCCACACTAGCAGCAGCTCGAATGCAGAGGTGGGCTCTAGTACTTTCGGCGTATGACTATGAGATTGAATACAAAAGATCTGAAGACCATGCCAACTGTGATGCTCTCTCAAGGCTACCACATGAGGACTCCACAGTGGGAAGTGAGGGTGTGGTCTACAGTGTGAGGGTAATTGATGATGATTTTCCAATCACTGCAGAAGATATAGGAAAGGCAACCCTTGTAGATCCTGTACTTGGTAAGGTACATCAATTTGTGATGTCAGGTTGGCCAGAAGGGTGTCCTGATGAGACCCTCAAACCCTATCATAATAGAAGAAATGAGCTGTCCTGTGAACAGGACTGTGTCCTTTGGGGCTCTAGGGTGATTATTCCACCAATCTTTAGAGCCAAAATGCTGGGGCAGTTGCATTGGGAACACCCTGGTATATGTGGTATGAAAGCAATTGCTCGTACATGCATGTGGTGGCCAAAAATGGATCAGGAAATCGAGGAAGCAGTGAGAGTATGTACAGTATGCCAAAATGTTAGAAATGCCCCACCCAGTGCACCCCTGATCCCATGGAAGTGGCCAACTAGACCATTTCAACGGATCCATATTGATTTCTGTCACAAGGGTAATGATTACTTCCTTGTAGTAATCGATAGCCACTCAAAGTGGATTGAAGTGGAACATATGAGCTCTACAACTACTGAACGGACTATTGATGAGCTCCGTTTAATTTTTGCTACTCATGGTTTACCTGAAGAGGTGGTGTCTGACAACCGACCACGGTTTACGTCCATTGAATTTGCCGAATTCATGCACAAAAACGGCATCAAGCACACATTGGTTCCACCCTATCACCCTCAATCTAATGGGGCAGCAGAGAGGTCTGTGAGAGTTGTTAAGGATGCTTTAGTTAAACAAGTGCTTGAGGGTAAAAAGGGCATCTCTATGAAACACAGACTTGCTAATTTTCTATTTCGGTATCGCACAACCCCTCACAGTACAACTGGTGTGACCCCCGCTGAGTTGATGGTGAAGCGTTGCCTAAGAACAAGATTAAGTCTGATTAAGCCTAATCTGGCACAAGTTGTAGAGAATAAGCAAGAGAAACAGAAAATGTATCAGGATTTGAAATGTAAGAGGGAAAGATCCTTTGTAAGAAATGACAGGGTGCGGGTACGAAACTCGAGGGCCAATTCTAAGACTGATAAGTGGATTCCAGGCACTATAATTAAAGTTTGTGGGCCCAGAACCTATGTAGTTAGGACGGGACACAAAACCAGATATGTGCACACTGATCACATGATAAGAGCACATGATAATGTACCAGATGATGTCAGTGAGCCAGATGTTGTGGTGCCTGAATCAAGTGGTCAGAAAATAAATGATGATAATGTGAATCCTCTCAATAGTACTTCTGAACCACATGTAGATCTGCCTGAAAACGAGGATACTGTTGTATCTCCTTTAGTTGTAAGTAGTCCACCTACAGTTTTGTGAAGATCTCAAAGGATTAGAAAACCAGTTGTTAAACTTAACCTGTAACTGTAGGTTATCACTATGTCTTGGGTATAAGTGCATCCTGAAAATCTGGGGGAAAGCAGTGTAATATATTCGTAACCGGAAGTTGTGTTAAGCTGTTGTATTACCCAAGATGCTTAGAGAATAAAGTTGTTGTGTTGAGCAAGCCTCGTCAACTTGTGTTGTTATGTCACTGAGCCATACTTTTGCTAGTATGTTTCACTGGAAAAGTAAAGTTTTTGTTTCATCCCAATACCTCTCGTTCGCCTGTTACAAACACACACAACTCACTGAAGACTGGGACCTACGTTCCTTATACGGAGGGCAAACAATGGAATGAAATCCAAAATGGCATCAGTCCATGAGGGAATTCGAGGGCGCATTTCTTGATGTTACTGGCGCACGCTAGGCATTCATTTTATGGCAGTGGAGGTTAACGCCATGCCTGGACAGGAGACTCAACATGTTGAGTTGTTTGTGAATGATGAACAGCAAAGGAAAGTTGAAGGACTTCATGCGAGAGCAGAATGTAAGCTTAGATCGAACATTATTGTCAGTCAAAATGGTAAGGGCATCACACTGTTGTATCGCTTCATAGACAAACTATCAATCGAATAAACGTCAAGCTTGTAGGTTTTTGAAACATCTTGTGAATTCTTTTGAATAGTTTCATTCGGGTTGTTTTGACACTCAGCTTAATTGCTTTAGCTTAATTGTTTTGAAGGTCATCGAAGGGCTGTACGCTTACCAATACTCAACGAAATATCGTTTTCGGGATTGATTTTTCGTTTAGCTACATGAATTTTTGGTACATTTCTGGTGAAATGTCATCAAAATATCATTCTTAGATCAGCGAATTTTCATGTTACTCAACGAATTTTCTTCGAAATATCACCCGATAAATCATGATTCTTTGCTCGAAATTTCTACGATAATTGGTGGGAACAATAGCCAAATTTCGAGGAAAAAATTTATTTGCATTCTTTTTGCACAGTACTGTATTTATCCAAGAAGTAGTTGGGAATCGTCTTCCAGCATTCCTCTCCAAGCTTGCTCTTTTTTCAATAGTCTTGAAATCCAAGGACGTTTTAGTGACTTGGACATTAACTCAGTGTTTGGTGCACGCAAACCTCCATTGCTATAATTAAGAGACACTACTTTTCATTTAATTTTGTCTTGCTTTTTTCCAAATAAAGTTAAAAAGAAGGGAGTTAGAATCGACATTGAGTACACCAAGACATTAGTTATAAGAACTCTCTCTAACAGAGTAAGGCTCCAGGATTGCCAGATGTCAAGAATAGTGCTTAAGGTAATTCCTCTGAAATAAAAGTGACAATAGATTTTTGTTCAAACTTTGTCCACTAAATATTTGTCACATGATAACTTCAATTTTGAAATAAAAAAGGTGGTTGCCCATGCTCATTAAGGAGCAGTGAAGCATTGAAAATGCCCAATTTTGGCATTATTTAATGCTTATTATAAGAATGCATTCCCAGTAATTGTAAAATCTTTGTGAACCCAGACTCATAAGAACACACATTAAACTACAGTCAATACATTGTGTAGGACACAAATAAACATTTTAAGTTTGATTCAGGAAGAAAGCTAAATCCTTGATTAAAAATTTGAACCAAATTTCTTGACCTGGTTACCGACTGCAAAACAGAAAAGACCACAGTGTATCTGCTATTTTTCTTATTCAATTTTCAGCAATAGAAATTAGATCAGTCTTTTCTCACGCAAAGCTTATGATTAGTTGATTACAATGACTGGAAAAAAATTGGGGTGCCCACGCTCATTGGTGACCTAGAGCCATTTTTCAACTGACAGAGCTCAATATCAAGGCAAATCCATCATGTTTTCAATATGCGCGTGCACGAGCGCGTGCTAATGACGCCAAAAATTATGCGCAGTAAGGATGCGCAATGCAAATGTGAGGAATGACCTTAATTTATCCACTTTTGCTTTGAAGTTTTTTCCCATGTTTTGTTTATGGTAGTAAGAGATAACTATTCCCAGCATTCCAATTGGCTCCTTAGGCCAGTGGAATTCAAAAGGGTTGTCCACGTCGTGCCTCCAAGGGCCGAGCCACAAAGCTTTAGTTTTGGATGGGTTTAATCTCAGACTGGAGGCATCACCGAAGTCACTAAACACTGGAATAGAGTTTTTAACAGATTCGCAGCTGCTACACCAAAGTTAGGTGTTGTCAGTGAACTGACTTATTTTGAATTCTTTTTTAAAAATCTGTATACCTTGTATTTCTTTGTGTTGCCTTATCTTGCATGCCAAGATTTCCACAGCTAAAATAAATACATAAGGCGATAGGGGTAACCTTGTCTCACACCTCTTGTGAGTTGGAGAGGGTTGGTACAGAAGCCATTATTCATAACAGAGCTCTCTGGATTGCTGTAAAGAGTTGATATCCACTGTTGACTACTATCCCCAAAATTGAAGGGAGCAAGCGTCTTTTGAATAAACTCTCATTCAGTGGTATCAAATGCCTTTTTGAAGTCAAGTTGGTTGAGTATCCCAGGGATGTTTTGATTTGTGGTTTGCTCTAGAATGTCGTTAGTTAACCTGATATTTTGGCTGATATATCTTCTCTTTATGAATCCAGTTTGGTCTGGATTGATAAGTTTTACTACCCTTTGTAATCTTTTGGCTATTACTTTTGACGCAATTTTGTAGTCCATGTTTAGTAGAGTAATCAACCACCAATTTGCTAGGCTAAGTAAATTTGAATCCTCTTTCGGTTTAAGATTAATAGTACCTTGTTTGTCGTTTGGTAACACATTCAAAACTGAATTTATTAAGTTGCTGCAAGTAATAAATACATGCTATCTGGATACGTGCGTGACAATGTTGTATAGTGCAATTAAGGTGCAAGTGCATATGATTAAAACATACAAAGGTGCAAGTGAATGTGCGTAGTGTAACACCTTTCCCCTTTTGGAAGATAAAATCAATAATAGAATGTCCATTATATAGTGGACCTAAACATAATTTCTCTGAACTGTTCATGAGTAAACAAAGTCCTTACATCTCTGCAAGAAAGTCATTAAACTAAAGTGTTCATGTAAACAAAGTCTTTACATCTCTGCAAGAAAGTCATTAAAGTGTTCATTCCATAAGGAAGTCGTTGAATCGTGAGGGAAGTCTGCGTTCTCTTGTTGAACGGTGAGGTGGCGGTGTAGGCTCTTGGTCCAACGGCTGATCCGTTTCCTCTGTCCACTTTCAGATGGTAGGGATGCAGTTTCCAATCAGTCCTATTTTTCATCATAGTTGCCCACTGCAGGTTCTGCCTTTGCCTCCCTGATTTGTGCGTGGTTTCGCCGGACTGGTCCCATTGCTGTGCTCACGAGGCAGGACCTTGGTGCGGGTCTTCCAATTACCTCCCCATAGATCCAGGATTGGTGTTTGTTCGTAGGCCTAGGTTTCACATACACTTTTTCTCCTTTTGAGAACTCGGTTAGCGGCGCCGACACCCGCTTGTTGTACTGAGCCTTAGATCTCCGTCTTCTTCCGCAATTTTTTCTTGTACTAGACTTGGGGACACTGTCTGTGGAACAAGTCGACGCGGAGCTGTGGGAATGATGTCCTGCAGTCTTCTAGACATTAGGCGTTGTGCTGGCAAGTAATTGTATCCCTGCTGGGGTGTGTTTCGGTATGCTAGGAGGACCAGATAGGGGTCCTCATGGCGAGACTTTTTCAGAATGTTCTTTGCAATTTTGACTGCGGACTCCGCCTTTCCGTTCCCTCGGCTGTGGTATGGTGATGATTTGCGTATGATGAAACCGTATTCTCAAGCAAAACGTGAATATTCATGGCTTTCAAACTGTGGGCCGTTATCGGTTATGCACTCGTCTGGAATTCCATGTCGAGCAAATTGTCTTTTCATGGCTCGAATAACTGTGTTAGCTGATGTGTTCCTGCTGAGGGGGTCTAGTTCAAAGAAGTCGCTGTAATGGTCGACCATAACGAGGTAGTTGCTTCCATCCAGCTGAAAAAGGTCGGCACTTATTTTGGACCACGGTCTAGTGGGTATCTCATGGGATTTCATTGGTTCTTGCGGTCACTCAGTTAGGTATTGGACACAAAGTCCACATGATAAACATTTCTCTCTGATTGCTGCTTGCATTCCTGGCCAGAAGAGGGACTCGCATGCCCGTCTTATACTGCTGTCAGCTCCCTGGTGTGCTTTGTGTATTTTCTGTAACATCTCGTCTCGTAGAGTGGCTGGAACAATAACTTGATGGGACCTGTAGAGGACACCATCATAAACTGAAATTTCATCTCTGAAATTCCAGTACAGTCTCGGGTGCTCTGGGGTTTCCTTTCTTTCTGAAGGCGACCCATTCAATACCACCGTGTGTAGGGCTGCTAGAACTGGGTCTTTGGCGGTTTCTCGTCTTATTCGTTTGAGTGTGTTGGGTGTAACTCGGTTTGGTTCAAGATCCATCTCAGCTATTTCCAAACGGAACACTTCGCATTCTTGCTTGGCAGTGGAGGAGGGCTGACCAGTGACGGCTGCACGAGACAAGGTGTCCGCAACGTAGAGTTCCTTTCCTTTCTTGTATCGGACAGTGAACTGATATCTTTGCAACTTCAGCATCATTCTTTGCAGTCTGCGAGGAGCTTTGTTGAGAGGCTTCTTGAATATTGTCTCAAGCGGCTGGTGATCTGTATGTACCGTTATGTCGTGCTTTCCGTATAGGTACTGGTGCCACTTATCCATGCAAGAGACGATTGCAAGGCACTCTTTCTCAATTTGGGCGTAGTTCTTCTCTGTGCTGTTGAGGGTATGTGATGTAAAGCAAACAGGTTGATCATTTTGTAGCAATACGCCACTGATGGCATCTTAAGATGCATCCACTTGTAGCGTCACGGGAAGGGTTGCGTCTTAGTAGCGTAATGTAGTTGCTGAAGCAATGAGGTTCTTTGCCGAGTTAAATGCATTTTCATGATTGTTTGACCACAGGAATGCAGAGTCCTCCTTAGTCAAGTCCCTCAATGGAAGAACTGTTTCTGACAAGTTATGGCAGAACTTGCTTAAGTATTGGCACATGCCAAGAAATCGCTGTACCCCAGATTTGTCAGTGGGCGCTGGCATCTCTGTAATTGCGGCTACTTTAGCTGGATCGGGTTCTACGCCTTTGTCGGTAAGCTTGTGCCCCATAAAGGTGACAGAGGGAGATTTAGACTGTAATTTCTTCACCGAAAGTCGCAGGTCATGGTTGCTGCACTTTTCTAACAGGCTTGTAAGATTTTTATCGTGATTGATGTCAGCTTCCTCTTTTGAATCTCCGCATCCAAAAACACAGATGTCGTCGGCAATGTTTATTACCCCGTGTAAGCCGTCTAAGAATTCATGTTGGCGCCGTTGATACTCCTCCGGTCCCGAGGCGATCCCAAATGGCATGCGAGTGTAGCAGTAGTGACCATTTGGTCCCTGGAACGTTGTTAGTAAAGAAGACTCTTCATCCATCACGATGGTGTGAAAAGCTTCAGATACATCAACAATTGTGAACACTTTGGCCTTAGTCAGTTGTGGAAGCTTCTCTTCAATCGTCGGTATTGTGTACTTGGGTCTTCTGATGGCCTTGTTAATGGTTTGACTTGGATCAATGCATATTCGAAGTTTGCCGTTCGGTTTCTCTTTTACCAGGATGTTTGAGAGCCAGTCTGTAGGCTGTGTGACCGGCCTTATGATGCCTTCATCGCATAGTCTCTTTAACTCGTCATTTACTCTGTCCAACTTTGCCACGGGAACTCGACGCGTTGAGGCGTGTACTGGAGTAACATTAGGATCAAGTTCGATTTGCAAGGGGGTTCCAAGAGGATTTCCCCGGCCTGGCTTAAATACGTTTGAGTAGTGGTGAAGCACGTCTTCCTTTGTCAGTTTTCCTAGTGGTGGAGGTGACTGCATATTGTGCAGAATTTCTTCTTCAACTGCGTTTGCTTCATCAGCATACATCTTCAAATAACCCAGGGCTTGTGCATCTCTTCCGCTGAGAAGTGGTGGTTTCTCATTAGGCACGTTGACCACAAGAAAATCTATGGTGTGAATCTTGCCCCTTCTGTCACAACACAAAGTTACTTGGCCTTCAGGGCACATAGTTTCGCTTCCATACGTGTTAATCCTGCTTCTGGTCCGCGAAATCTTTATGTCAGGAAACACCTCGCTTAGTAGACTGATGGGTATGGTGTTACACGTGGATGCCAAGTCGATTTGTGCTTTCACTACTTTTGTTTTTTCTCCATGTATGAGATGTAAATGGGCAAAGAATTTCCTTGCAGGTTGTGAGGGTGTCTCGCAATCCACCACAAATGCTTCTTCACCGTTGTCTTCATCGACAAAATTTGATTGCTGCTGTCGTCCTTGTCGCCTTGCTCCACCTCTACAGACGCGCGCGAAATGACCGGAGATCCCACACTTTCCACATCTTTTGCCAAATGCTGGGCAGTGCTGTTGACGGGGCTGTTGATGGTTGCCGCTACACCAGAAACACTGTGACAATTGCTGTACCGACTTCAGATTTTGCCGCGGATTTGCAAATGCTGATTTGCTCGTAAAATTCACTTGTTCCTGTTGTGTGTTCCTGGCAGTTTTCATGAGCTGATTCGCGAACACAGTCGCTTCGAACGTTTTGGCAACTTCGACAACTTCTCGTAGCGTAACCTTTGTTTGGGCGGTGTTTTTATGTTTATGCCCTTTCCCGATAAGTTTCACTCAAAGAGTATCAGACGTTAAACCGGCAATAAATTGGTCCCTCATAAGCTCGTCAGCGAAGTCTTCATATTCACACTGTGCTGCTTGATTACGCACTCGCGTCTCCCAGGAAGCAATCGATTCGTTTTCATTTTGCAGCAAACGAAGAAACTTTTGCCGTTCCCCTGACACTCCAACGCTAGCGCCATAATACTCTCTCAATGCGGCGACAACACAATGAGGCTTCTTTTGGTCGGCTTCATCCAAACCCAAGCTGTATTTATAAACCGTTCTCGCTGCCGGAGATAGAGATGCCCGGAGACATGCCATGGCTTTATCAGGCTTGGTCCATTTCAGTGCGTCAGTTTCTTTCGATGGATCGAACCAATTTTGCATGATGCAGTAATCTGTCAAATCTTCTATGTATGTTTCCAGGTCGTGCTTGTCATCTCCTGTTGTCTTAAACTCGGGAAACGGGGTGTTCGAAGCCATATCGCTGTAGACTGAAGAATAGTTGAGTCGGTAAGGCGCTAGATCCGTTAGATTACTAAAAATATCCCACTGCTGCGTCCATGTTTGTCGTTCGGTAACACATTCAAAACTGAATTTATTAAGTTGCTGCAAGTAATAAATACATGCTATCTGGATATGTGCGTGACAATGTTGTAAAGTGCAATTAAGGTGCAAGTGCATATGATTAAAACATACAAAGGTGCAAGTGAATGTGCATAGTGTAACACCTCTGCGCTGAGATATTGACATTTCTCCCTCTCTATAAGCCGCATTATAGCAATTGATTAGATCTTCACTCAATAAGTCGAAAAAACAATTGTAGAATTCCCAGGAAAAACCATCCTCACTGGGCAATTTTCCACTGGAAAAGGTTTTAAAACTTCTTTACATTCCTCCAGAGTAATTTCACCTCTAGTTCCTCTTTTTCTAAGTCCTGCAGCTTTGGTATTTCCAAGTGGTCGACAAAGTTTTCAAACTGGCCATCATCAATATCCCTAGTAGAAGAAAAGAGATCTCTATAAAAGTTTTTGATTCTTTCACTATTTTGTCGGCTTTGTGTAGTTGTTTTCCGTTCACAGTTCTAATTCTACTTTTTTTTTCTGTCGTAATTTTTCTTTTCTAGATTAAAGAAATATTTCATTGGTTTCTCACACCTTTCTTTCCATCTGGTTTTTGTACGTAGCATTAAGCCCTTCGCTTTTTCCTTGTGGAATACAATGAGTTGTTTTATTTTCATTTCATTTAGTGCATCGTTGATAAATTCAGCATTGGTGCTGTCAAAAATCCTTTTTTCTAGTTCCTCTAGGTGTGTTTGTAAATCTGATTCCCGTTTATGTTGCATTTTGGCTTTGCTTTTTGAGTAGGCGATTGTGAGGCCCCTTGTTTCTATTTTAATAAGCTCCCACTTTAGTCTGTGATCATCCAGGTCTCAGTATTTTTCACATATAATGGGATAATTTTCTTTAATGCAACTTACATATTCTTCATCACCAACAAGGGAGTTGTTAAACTTCCATAGGCCTGGACCCCGCCTCTCTTACGAAAGTTGTAAAGAAGGTTTTACTGCTCTGTGGTCAGGTGCATTGGAGGCCTTTGTATTTATGTTCACAACGCAGTTTGAGAAAGAGCAAGCAGCAAGAAAGAACTCTATTCTTGATCAAACTTTCACTGCTTTGGATTCATATGAGAAGCTTAATTTTTGTGGTTATTGTTTTCGAAAGATATCAATTATCTCTAGTTCTTCCATCATAGAAAATAGTTTCTTTCGATAGGTAGATTCTTTCCATGGGACGCCACCTCTGTTGTCAAGTGGTTGGGTGTGACATTCCAATCTCCACCTATAGTGAGATTGCTTATATCTGTTTTGGACATTAATTACTCATTTAAATTATGCAAAAACATTTGCTGTTGTGAGTTGTTCGGGGCATAGACATTGCATAATGAAAGATTAGCTGATTTGAAAACTAAATTAATGGAAATGATCCTGCCATCCTGATCTCTACTGAAATTCTCTATTGATGATGATGAGCTAAGGGAGGGGTTACTGAGAATACAAATGCCTTTACTGTGAGTTGATTCATGAGAAAAGAAAATGTCACCACCCCACTCGCTTCTCCAGATCTTTTCATCATTTGGCTCGGAATAGATCTCTTGCAGGGAGTAAAACTGGCAATTTTGGTCTTTCAGATAACTAAAGATACTTCTTCTTTTTAGCTGAATCCTAAACCCTCTAACATTTAGAGTCAGAATAGAACAATTACCCTGCATAGCACCGAAAGCATTTAACAAGTAATGTGAGGAAAAACAATACAGGTAAACAGGAACTTGCAAGGGATAAATTATGCAAATGAAGAAAATAAATAATTTGCTCTTATTAACTGAGCAGCAGGTCTGAATGGGAGAATCTTGACTGAGGTTGTGAGTACAGACTAGAACGCAGTGAGGTCTATACACACGACCAAGGTCAGGATTCTCCCATACAGACCGACTAAGCTTGATTAATAAGATGTTTATTTAATGGTAAACAAGAACAATTTAATTCGTGTAATGTAACTGGTTCGTATTCAATGACATTTTGCTTGGAAATGGCGATGAGCTGAATTTAATTCTACCAAAGTTTGCTCGTCCTCTTTACTTTTTTTCCTCATCAGGTTTTTGGGCACTTCCATAAATAAATATTGTTAGAAGAATATAGTCGATGATTTTGCATATTAGTTTGTAACTTTTTCACTGCAAAACATTACTGGACTAAATGCCGGTCTAGATGGGAAAATCTAGACCGCTTTCAATATCAATTTCAACCAATCAAATTCATGAACTTGGTAGTTCCCAGTCCTTGTAGTATCTGTACATTCTCTTTGAGTCGTTTCATCCCACGAGCAACAAGGGGGCCTTTATTAGAGGCAAGCTTATGTGCTATACTAGAAATAGCTCCACATTGAAAGCCTTTAGCGAAACATGAGAAATTCTGGAAGCGCCTCCTTTTTTGCAGTTACCCAGTTGGGTTTTTATTTCCTTTATTCAATGAGGTTAAATACAGTAACAGAACAAAATGGCTTTCGCTAAACGTAAATTGTGCAACGGTAGAATGGTAGTCTGTAAATCTACTTTTAACTGTAGTCATCCTAACTGATGTGAAGGACAGTTTGTTATAGTGTACTCAAAAAGTGCAAATACTTCGGTCATGTGACTTTGAACGCTTAGTGGATGTTTTGCGACCATGTGGAGATGTTTACTAGTTTTTAGGGTCATAATTTGTCGTAAAGATTGCTGTTCATTTCAAGTTCAAATAAATGGTTTAACTCAGAACCATACTGGTAGCAGAGCGAGGTTCACATTGGGGAAATTTGTCAAATTCAAGAAAATGCCATCAAATTTGAAGAAGAAGAAGAAGAAGAACTGCTGGGACCGAGTGAAGGGCACAGACGATGGTAAAGATACCCGCGATGAAATTGCAGATAAAAAAGAAGAGCAAAAGATCAAGTAAGCGAAGCCGAAATCGCTATTCACAAGACGAAAAAAATCAGCTGGCGGATTTATTAGAAGATGGAGTGGCGAGTAACCATGAAATAAGAGTGTAGAGGAAAAAATTGAAGAAGCCCAAGAGAATATTGTTGAAGATTTGACATCGTTGGCTGGGCAATCGCGAAGGTGGAAGCACCTGCAAGGTGTTAACTCCTCCAACCTTGGCCCTTGGCTAATCATTGACATGTTGATTGGCACAGAGTATGCAGAATTCACTTTTCCATTAGAGATGTCCGTGGCCAACCTAGGGAGCTGGTGGCTCGACTGACACCTTTAGGCTGGATGTGTATTGGTTCACCAGAGCTGACAGCGTGCAGCAGGCAAATTTCAACATGGCCTATTTTGTTCACCAGCAAGAGAAAGAATTGAGCTCCATATTGCAGAAGTTTTGGGAGGTCGACTCATCTGGGTCAATCACAGAAAGAGAACTGCTAAAAAAAGAGGGAGCATCAGCAATAAAAGCATTTGAGAGCTCACTGCAGTTTAAAGGGAAAAGATATGAAGTAAAGCATTTGAGAGCTCAGTGCAGTTCAAAGGGGAAAGATATGAAGTAGACATGCCATGGAGACCAAACGCCCCGAGTTACCAAATAACTATTAGATGGCAGTGAACCGGTTGAGCAGTACTGAGAAGAGACTTCTGAAGGATCCTCAGCGGGTGGTGGTATTCAGACAGCATCAGCAAGTACATATAGAAGGGCTACATTTTTAAAGTGACACCCTCTAAGACAGAGGAGAAGACGTAGTATCTTCCACACTTTGCAATTGTGAGACCTGAAAAGACAACTACAAAGACTTGGGTGGTTTTCAATGCCTCTGCAAAATTTGATGGACTTTCATTGAATGACATCATCTGCCAAAGACCAAAACTCCAAAGGGATATCTTTGATGTACTGCTACATTTTCGATGGTTTCCAGTAGCCCTAGTGTGTGACATTGCAGAGATGTATCTTAGAATTGGGATATCACCCTGAAGTAGACCATTTCATCGTTTCTTGTGGAGGGACGTAGATCAGTCAAGACCTTCAGATGTTTATCAGTTTATTAGCCTTGTCTTTGGAGTTAACTCGTGCCCTTATCAAGCACAATAATTTTTGTTTCTCAGAAGCATGCAAGGGAAAACCAAGAGCACTACTCGAAAGCTGCCAAGACAATCTTTTAGTCTACATACGTGGATGACAGCATGGACTCTTCCCCTAGCAAAGAGGAGTGCATAAAACTTTATGAGGAACTATCAGCACTGTAGCGGTCCACAGGTATCCATGCCAGAAAGTGGCTTTTCAACTCAGAGCAAGTACTTAAGAAGATACCTGAAGAAGACAGGGCTGCAGAAGTGGACTTAAAGGAGAACAGAAGGCTAGCAGTTGTATTTTATATGGGAGCTTAAAGCTATTGAAATAGCTTAGATTTGTAGTAAAAAGCAAGAAAAAGTGAATTTTACCTTTCGAATGTGACGAAAAGAGTCCAAAACCCGTGGTCATTTTTCAAAATTGAACGTCCACCATTTTGGACATCTTTCCTTCCGGTTACTTCCATAAAAGGAATACCCGCTGCCATGTTTTGACGTCACTACGCACAGGCATTTTTTCATGTCAACAAAATTTGAAGAATCGATGTTGATTCGAACCTGCATTTAGCTTGCACGATGGCTGAGATTGAGCCTTATTCTTTTGAACCTATGCGAGGCAGTTCAGAGTCAGAGGAAGACAATGTTCACGAGAGTCAAGATGAGCACTGAAGAGGAAATATATTGTGGCGTGTATGCGAGTGTTGTGCCAACTGGGAAGTGCAACAAGGAAGCCATAAATAAAATACAGTTTCAGGTGAAGGATACTTTTGTATTCAGCAGATGTTGGTTATTTTGGCACTAGGCAGCTAATAAACAACCATGGACTCGGTGGGAAAAAAGTGTTGTTTGATTTATTTCATTTATTACATATTTTGTCATGGCACACATGGCAGGCTCACATGGCAGCGAAATGGTTGCAATATAACCTGTTTATATTTTGGGGGTTCATACATACAGGCAGCTCAAACGACTTCTAGATGTATAACACAGCTCTCTCTCTTTCAAACGATTTGTTTAAAAAGGGAAGTCCTAGAGATCGCTATTGTGGGTTTGTGTCAGGTGCGCAGAATGAGAGCACCAAGAGAATTAAATAACATGTAAGCTTATGTACACAAATGGTCACATAATTTGCCAGCTGTGAGATTTATTTCGAATGTTTTGTGGAGCTCAGTTAATCCTCCAACATAAGATTCAATTATGCACAAATGTAACATATCAAGCTCTACAGTGCCATACATAATTTGATTTGACGACAATCTCAGTGAAAACGTAGTACTTGAAATTCGCGTGTTTTTCGCCTGTGCGCAGTGACGTCATGCTATGCGCCCAAGCCTTCAACATGGCTTCCAAAATGGCGGATGTTCAAATTGTTCAGGGATGGAGCTTTTTGCCGTTACAATCAAGTTAAAAAGTTAGTTCACATCCTCAGAGGTCTTAAGGGGTCTTATGAAGCTCAAGCAATGCCCACATTAGTCTCCTGTAGGGGTTAAGGTGGTTACTACGGTTTTGGTGGATTATAACAGCCCAACTTTTAACTCTTTTTAAAAATGTTCCAAGACGTTTTTTCCTTTCAGTTTTTACTGTTTAGTTAGGTCTTTTACCATTCTATGTGAGACTTGAACAATTGAACGTCAACAAATGGCCAAAATGAACCACCGAGTGCCTAGGGAGGGACTAGGCACTAGTGGGTTAGATCACATTTTTCTCAAAATCTACCCATATGACTCCACCTCAAAATTTCAGGAGTAACAAATTAGCTCTGCTTTAACATTCATGCAAAGTAAAATAAAAATCTGTAGGACAGACTAAGAAAATGTGAAATCAAAAATAGCTCAAAATCTGTCACAGATTTTTTTTGTAAATTTTGGCTTTAAATGTGATTTACCCCTACCAATCAACTGTGAAAATTTTATCATGGGATGTACAGTAGGTTTTCGAACAATCCTGAATGAAAGACTGGCTTTTACAACCTTGGATGAGAATTGAATTGCACACGCCCTTTATTTAAGTACGTGCTCATGTGATGCCATGTATCGCATGCGAGAAAGCAAGATTAATTTAGAGCTCTTTTACCGGTTGTTTATCAAGTTTTTGTGTCATATCTTTTTGGCCCTAGTCTTAAACACATGTTTGAACAGAGTTTGAAACTATTGCTACATATATTGAAGTGATTTAACACCTTTCAAGTGCTGAAGTGGTTTTGGTTTCATTTTAGGGTTGCTTGCGTCATTTGTGCACGTGCAATTAATACTGACATCTGGCAAGCAATCATAACACGTGCTACTAGTCTCCAAAAAACTGTAGTAAGCCACCTTAAATTCAAATTTTCCAATGAGCATCCCTGGCCTTCTCATATGGGAGTTCTCCTCCCCGGGCTTCCAAATGTCTAACAGGAAGTGACCCAGTGAAGGAATGAAAGGGTGAAGCAGTGATGGAGTGAAATTGTCCCACCACTACAACTTGGAAAATACGAATATTTTCCAAGTTAAAAATGAAGCCTTGCATAAAAACAAAGGCAGCTATGAAGCACTGATGATACTATCTCCAGAATCGAGGCAAGATCTTAGTTGGTGGGTAAGCAACCTACCACATACATACAAACACATTGATATCTCAAACCCTGACATAGAAATCACTACTGATGCTTCAAAACTATCATGTGCTTTCATAAGAACAATTTTTTAAAAAATGGGTTTTCGCCTTGTTCTCCTTTAAACGAAGAAAATTTGCTGTCAATGAAGACGCTTGGTGTGTTGTGGTAGGCTGAGGAAGATGTTTTCACTTACAGAGTGAATCTGCCAGATGAGAAGTTCCAGTTGACCAAGCGAAATTTCCTACATAAGATAGCCATGCTGTTTGACCCTATGGGGTTTCTGGAGCCATACGTGATCCGGGCAAAGATTCTCCTGCAAGAGATGTGGACCTCAGGATTAGATTGGGATGACCCACTAGACCAAAGCCAAGCTAGAGAGGCCAAGAAGTGGTTTGAAGAGCTCACAGAGTTGTCAGAAGTGCAAGCCCCTCATTGTCTGCAGTTGAACTCAGATGTTGAAACAGTTACCTTGCACACCTTCACAGATGCATCAGGGGATGCGTATGGTGCAGCAACTTACATTAATTACAAGTACAAGGGTGGTACAGTATCTACCAACCTAGTGACCTCCAAGACACAAGTGGTACCACTATCAGCTACAAGCATTCCAAGACTCAAACTTATGGGAGCTGTTTTGGAATTAAGATTAGCGCTGTCCATAGCCAAGGTTCTTAAGATTGACCAGAACCTACTCACATTCTGGAGTGACAGCATGCATGTATTGTGGTGGATACAAATACCCAGTTGCAGTTTCAGACCACTCGTAGCAAATCGGATAGGAGAAATACATGATTCAAGTAGTCCTACGCAGTGGTGCCATGTTAGCACAGACCAGAACCCTGCTGACCTGCCAACAAGAGGAATGTCTGCGACTGAGCTAAAAGGAAACAAGATGTGGTGGAAGGGTCTGAAGTTCCTGAGCATGCCAGAAGACACATGGCCAAAAACAGAGATTGATGTAACTGCTGAAGCAACACTAGAAGTCCGTAAGAAAGTGAGGACAACATTTGATGTGCCAGACAAAGAATCAGTACTGTTCGTGCTGACCCCACAAGTGACTTGGTGTTTACGCCCCAGCAGATATTCAAGCTGGACCAGATTATTGAGAGCTAGAGCATGGGTACACTGATTCATGAACAACTGTGGAACGCCACCAGAAGAGAGGAGTTCTGGAAAACGTACCATTCAGGAGATCTCAGATGCAGAGACTGACATCAGCAAAGAGGCACAACAAGAAGCCTTTCAAGAAGAATACAAGGCACTGGCCAATTTCAAGTCTGTTCTGCAAAACAGCAAGTTGTTAAGTTTTGAACCCCATCCTAGATGAAGATGGTCTGCTTCAATCAGATGGGAGACTGCTATGCAGACTACCTGCCTTTTGATTCTAGATATCCAGTCATTCTGCCGAGGAAGAGTGGGGTGACCAGACTAATTGTGAAGTCCTATCACGAAAGAAGTAACCATGCAGCGGAAAACAATCACACGTTGTCTTTGCTGTCCGCCAGATTTTGGATCATGCAAGGTAGAGAGGAGATTCCTGACTGGGAAAGAGAGTGCTGTGAATGTCACAAGAGAAAGGCAAAGGCTGCTGAACAGATAATGGCTCCCCAACCAAAGATTTGACTAAAGATGGCCTTATGAGCTTTCGCACGAACAGTGGTTGACTTTGCAGGACCATTTGTAACTATCCAGGGGAGGGGCAAGAAGAGAGCTTAAAGATACCTTTGTTTATTTACATGCCTAACATCGAGGGCTATTCACCTAGAGATGGCCTATGGGCTGGACATAGATTCCTTTCTGAGTGCATTTCATTGCATGGCCAATCGGAGTGGGGTGCCAGAAGAGATGATTTCTGATAACGGAACTAATTTTGTAGGCACGGAAAGAAAGTTGAGGGGGCTCGTCAAAGAACTGGATCGAGACAAGATTGAGAAATCAGCTGCCAACAAAGGAATCAAGTGGATTTTCAATCCACCACGGGCACCTCACTTTGGTGGGGTGCATGAGACAATGATCAAGTCAGGGAAGAGAGCAACCTATGTGATATTGGGAACTGCAGATGTGCCCAATGAAGAACTGATTACAGCATTTGTGTGTGCAGAGGCACTCATAAATTCCAGGCCTTTAACATATCAGTCGCGAATCCCTCAGATGACACACCCATCACCCTAAATCATTTCCTGATTGGACAAGTAGGAGGCCAGTTCGCTCCTGGATCAGTTGATAGTGGCCAGTTCAGCCCCAAGAAGAGATGGAGATGGGTGCAAGAACTAGTGCGACCTTTTTCGTACTAGTGGCTCCGAGAGTGGCTACCAACTTTGAATCATGTGTCCAAGTGGTGGAAGGAACAAAAGGATGTCCAAGTTAATGATGTAGTCTTAGTAGTGGCACTTAACACGCCTTGTGGGCAGTGGCTGCTCGGTAGAATCATAGTGGTCTTTCCAGGGAAGGACAAGCAAGTGAGAGCTGTCAAAGTCAGAGTTGGCCAAAAGGAATTGTTGAGACCGATCACCAGAATCTGCCCATTAAAACTCCTTACAGAATATGACAGAAGAATAGAACAGAAGCGAACTTTAAGAGAACTAGAACTATAGTGAACCTTTAAGCTAGAAACACAAAACTCCTATTGATAGGTTGATGAGCCACTGGCCCATCAAGAAGGGGGAGTATGATGTGAAGGACATTTTGTTATAGTGCACTCGAAGTGCAAATACTTAGGTCACGTGACTTTGAACGCTTAGTGGATGTTTTACGATCACATGGAGATGTTGTTTACTAGTTTTTAGCGTTGTAATTCATTGTAGAGATTGCTGTTTATTTCAAGTTCAAATAAATGGTTTAACTCAGAACCACTAACATCAAGCTGGTTATCCAGATACATTTACCAGACTTAGACTGTGTTGTCAGTTATAAATCTACTACTACTTTAGCACATCTATGTAAATAGTATGTTGTTTTGGGGCCATACGATTAGCGCTAATCATATGGCCCCCGAAATATAACAACATGCAATAACATATGCATTAAGGCATTTCTTGTAATGTCCATTTACAGCATTTTTCAGTAATTATTCACTTTGGCATGCTTAAGTGCTATATATGCTGCTCAATGTTAGTTGCAATTATTCCCTGAAGAAGTCTGAGACAGAGATGAAACGCGTCAGAAATAAACGAAAAAGCTTACAACTACAAGAAGTCCTCCTTTGTGCTGCTCACTAGTCTTTGTTAAAAAATTAATGGGCTTAGAGGGTAGATAGTAGATTGTAGAGCACAGAGCGTAGATTAAAGAGAGTAGCTGGTAGAACACAGAGCATAGATTGGCTTAGACGGTAGATCGTAGAACGTAGATTGAAGAGAGTAGCTGGTAGAACGTAAATATAATGTTGATGGTAGAACATAGCGTAGAGCATAGAGCGTAGAGGGTAAGCTCAATACAGAATTGTACATTAAGGAGATTATTAAAATACTGTAAACCATAATAACACTATATATGAGATAATAAAGAAAGCCAATAAATTACAATTACAAATATTACAGCATCGCAGATGATTGAGAAACTTGCACTCACAACCCAATATTTTTTATCACTCTGCTGTTTTTTTAAGCCTCTAAGTTAGTATAGAGAGTAGTAAAAAATTCTTGAACTGATAAACTCGTAAATATGTAGAGCATAGAGCGTAAATGGTGGAACATGGAGTGTAAGAGCTTTAAGAGCATAGCGTGTTGACTGTAGATGGAAGAGAAGATAGCATAAAGCATAGAGCGTAGTCAGGGTAAACTCAATACAGAATTGTAAATTGAAAACAATTATTAAAGCACTGCAATCCATAATAAGACTCAACATTCCCTAAGCGATATAATATTTGCTACAATAACTATATGCCACTACACCTCCACAGTGTACGCATATCCAAGAGAAATGGACCTTCATCATCATCATTATTTATCCGTTCTCCAAGTGGAAAATTGGGCCGTAAGCTCTCTGCCACCAGGCTGTTCTGTCCTCTGCAGCCGATGCTGCTGCTGCCCATGTTCTTAAACCTTCCTTTTCCAGCTCCCTTTCGACAGTCCTTCTCCAAGTCTCGCGCGATCGACCCCATTTCCGTTTGCCTTCAGGTACCCATGTGAGGGCAATTGGTGGATGTGAGTGGTGATCCATTCTGAGGCTGTGACCCAGCCACGTCCAGCTCCTCCTTGCCACTTGCTTGCTTATTGTCTCCATTCCTGCTCTTGCTCTAATCTCCTCGTTTGTTATCCGCATTGGCCAGTAGATCTTTAATATCCGATGAAGGCTCTTATGTAAGAATGCATCCATTTTTTTCTCATCTGGACCTGAAATGGACCTTACTTCGAGTTTATTCACATGATGTGAATGAGAGGATACAATCAGAGATCCTTCACTTATTACGGTCGTTTTAATTACACTATTGTTCAAGTCAGCAAACTGCAGCAGTTTAGTTTCCATGCCATTAATTTCTATTCCCTGTATGTGTTTCTGAGCTCTAACAGCAATCGCCAAAATTTCCGCTGAAGTTAAGAAAAGGAATGGAGAAAGCAGCTCTCGCAGTTGAACTCCTCTTTCAGTGGTGAATTAATTTGAATGTAAGTCATTATTGATAGTGCAACTTTGAAAATTCTTGTAGAGAACTTATCAAAACACTCATAATGATATGCAAAGTTGAAATGCAGAACAATAATGTAGTTTTCTTGACTAGGTGAGCTTTGTTTGCACTGGTTATGTAAAAGCTATGCAATAAATACTGAGACGACTTGTTCACTCTTTTCACACTCTAATTTCCAGTGGAGTGCAGAGAAGGGAATGGCTCACGCCCCCTCCGCACCCTCATTGCATGTATCGTACCGCTAGACTTGACCTCCCCTAAGCCAAGCTGTTCCATCTTGGCTTAGTCTGCTGGTCAATTATTATTCCTATATCTAATTTCAACTCAGTATGAATGGAATACTGCTGCAAAACACAAAGACCCTGGACAAGCAGGCTATGCTAAATGGTGTAAGATTTGTTGAAGATTTTAGGCATATTTTCAAAGCACACAAGAAAACTCTTTCTATTATATGGATAAAGCCTTTAAGGAAGAAAAGAAAGTCAAGTTTACAAATGCAAAACTTTATTTAGTGGGTAGGGTTGTTCCTCTCTGACTTAAATTTAATTTAAGGGGCCATTATTTTAAATGTTATCTTTGTATGCACCATACCTAATTTTTTGTATGCACCAGAGATTAATGCCTAAAATCAACAGGCATTGTATTATCAGAGCTCCTGCATGCCGAAGGTGCACGAGCAGAGCCCCATACTGTAGAAAACCTGGTAACCCTTTGATCTGAAAAATTTTGGTTGTCACGTGGCTGTCTGTCCGTACGTACTTCCATCTGTACGTACATCCGTCCGTACGCCAATATCTTGAAAACTTAGAGAATAGCACCATTACTATAGCTACATCTTTGATTTTGGGCGTCCATGTAATGATTAATTGAAAGCTGTCACAACAAGCTATCTGCTGACCAGTATCACATGACCAAATCGCAGGCTCAGGTTTAGAGCTCATCGAGGTTGTGTGTTTGTTTTGAGGTTGACCGCTGACCAGTTTCTGGTTTTCTGACTGGATCGCAGGCTCAAGCCAGGTTATTTCTCTGCGGGAGAGGGAGGGAGTATGCGCAAAGGCAAAATTTCGGCGCGAATTAACCCCTGGCAGGTTGTTGACTTTTCTTCTGACATATTCCTTGTACAATCACCTCTTGGAAAGTCCCTGATATACCATGTTTGTAATTTCTACAATCTTGGTTATGCTTACTGGGTATAGTTTGTTAAAATTTCATAGCAAAACCACATGCTGAACAATTACATGCTCACAATTGATCATTTTTTGAGTTTGTGATCCAAGAAAAAATAATCCTTTTTTTCCTTTATGGTCAGTTATCGCAATCAAGAGCTTCACTTTTAGTCTTGGCTAAATCTATATATAAGGAACCAAAAAGCCACAGAGCCGTAAAGGCGTGGAGTTGTAAAGCCATAGAACCATAGAGCTGTAGAGCTTTAGAACCATAGAACTGTAAAGCCGCAGAACCGTAGAGTCGTAGAAACGTAGAACCTTAGAGCTATAAAGCCACAGAACTGTAAAGCCACAGAACTGCAAAGCCTGAAAGCCGTAGAACTATAGAGCCGTAGAGCCATAGAACCATAAAACTGTAAAGCCGTAAAGCTGTAGAGCCATAGAGCTGTAGAACCATAGAGCAGTAGAGCTGTAGAGTTCTAGAGCTGAAGAACAGTAGAGCTGTAGAACCGTAAAGCCATAGTGTTCATTATCTAGAAATATGTGATTGTAGAGCCATACTGTTCATTATCTAGATGTGTGATCGTAGACCCATAGAGCTTAGAGTTCAATTTGTAGAAATGATCGTTAACAAATGAGTTCAGTTGTAGGGTTGAATAAAGACTTCTACAACAGACCAAAAAACGTTGGTAACCATGGTAACATGCCACTGTTTATTATGTACCTGCAAGAGAAGAAGAACAAAGTGATTGGTGAAGGCGTAGAGGGGTAGCACTCTACTTGTATGGCTACTTGAGCTTCATGAAATGGGGTGGGGTACCTTAATTGGCAAAGTTACTTGCATTTAGCTTAGCAGCACACTTTTTCAAATGATTATTGCATACATACTGCACTGCCTTGATGAATTGACAAGAACTTTATTTTTGCCATTATTGCTCGAATGTTCTGCAGAAATCATCTAAATTGTTTTCCTTCAACACTACGCCGGGGAAATTTGAAAATGCAACAATCACCAGTCATTTTGGGTTTGTGTTTTAGGAAGACTTGGGCAGGAAAATCTCGTGATTATTGTGATGTTGTGATTTTCAAAAACCTCCATTTTCAAATTGTTTCCTGTCTGCTCTGAAATGCAAAGCTGGTGTTTTCAAATTCTTCCAGTTTGAAGAACGTTTTCAAAAAGTTCTGTTTTTGTGATGGATTAGTGTGGACGGTAGGGCTAACCATGGAAAGAAAGCTGCATTTTCAAATTTCACCAGTGCAGGGTGGATAAAGATTGTGCCAACTTCCCTAGTCCTTCACTCTACCAACTGAGCTTACACAACATTGCACGACAATAGGCATTTTTATCTGCTGTTGAACAGTATTTAAATTTAGGGACCTGCATTGTACACAACAGAAATATGCACTAAATTTTCCCCCTTGCCATAATTTATACAATGTACCTTAATTTTCAACAGTCTAAGATGAAACATAATAAATTATAAATAAGATTGCATTCCTTGTTTACCTGTTTCATAAACTTTGTTAAAATAAAGTAACCACTTCATAAGTTGAATTGTTTGTTGAAGTCATGCATCCTTGTTTGCAGCAGGTATTTCTATACACTATTAGCTGAGATGAACTGAAACTCTGGTTTGTTGTTCTTTCATGCAGGGTGGAAAGTTTGATGCCAAAGCATTACTTGGCTATTGTTATTATGGTGGAATGATTTACACTGCTCTGAAGAAGTTTGAGAAAGCCCTGTACTTTTATGAAGTGGTATGTACCATAAGGAATACCCCATGATCACTCTTGACATATCTTACAAATGGCTATCGAGGTATTTTTATGGTAGCATTTTTGAAAGATAATTTGTGCATATTATACTGACAGATAATTTGTGCATATTATTATAAATAAGGGTAGGAATGTAATCAAGCCCTTCCAACCTTTATTTGAGGAACATTAAGCCTTAGGTATCACTCATTCACATTGTCCCGGCTGTGACATAACGACATAAGGACATAAGGCCGTAAGGCCATATAATAGCAAAATATTTGGCTGTCAAAATAATGACTTAGAAACTCTGCATGATAAATGCATGTTGTGAATAAACTTCAGTAGTCAAATTAATGCTGGGTTCAGCAGACCAAGTTTGTGATAAATGCAGAGGACATTTGATCAAGAGAATGCAATAATTTAATTTTGCCTCAGATGATAGCATAATAATAATAATAATAATAATGATGATGATCTTTATTGAAATCTCCTCAGAAAACCTATTTACAAATCTTCACACATTCCACTATAATAATAAAAATAATGATAAAAATAATAACTTTTTTTTAAATTTTAGCATCTTTATGTATTTATTTAAACTTTCAATTTGATCTTCACGTGGATGTCTGTTAAACCTGTAAAACATGTTTCCGTATCTAATCATGATATCATGGTCACTACAACTCATACTAATACTACTATCATCATCATAACATTAATTAACATATTCCATACAAATTGGTATATACAAGGTAAAAGTAAGTAAAAGAAATAATAATAAAAGCTTTATTTAAAACTGAAAGACCGATCAGCGAAGTCCAGGAGGAAGACGCTGGTATAAAACGATGATCAGTATCTATAAATTACATGGTAAAAAACGATAATCAATCAAACAATACTACAAAAAAATCTTAACACTACATTTATGATCAGTCTTGTCTAAATCACTAAAAAATTTAAAAAGTTTAGTTTTAAAAATTTTCAGACTGCTGCAGTTTCGATGGTCATTTGGGAGGTCATTCCATTCCTTGGCAGCAGCGTACATGAATGTGGACTGGCCCATAGCAGTTTTAGTTCTAGGGAGATGAAGTTCTCTGTTGTCTCTCAAGACCTTGCCACGAAGGTCGGATCGTAATACAAAATAGGCTTGTAGTTGCCTGGAACAGTTATGATTGTTCATGATTCTATAAACTAACTGTAGACGTATATAACGCCGCCTATTGGATAAGGTTAACAGACCAAGCTTCTCTCTCATAAACTGTGTGCATGTTAAGTGATTTGTTCTCAAAATTATTCTCATCGCCTTATTTTGCAGCCTTTCTAAAAAAATCGGAGTTCTTCTTGCTGCAAAATTCCCATACGGTGCAACCATAGTCTAAAATACGTAGAATTGTTACTTTATAAATCTTCAATTAAATAGCGGGGATAAGAAAAGATGAAATTCTGTTTAAAAGTTTCAGTTTGGGATAAACCTTGGAGGCAACATAACACACGTGATTGTTCCATGATAACGACTCATCTACCACTACGCCAAGATACTTAGAATGCTTTTGTTGTTTTAAAATTGAATTTCCATAGAATATGTTTATGTCCCTGGTGGTTTTAAGTGCATTCTGGGACGCAATAACCATGGTTTCCATCTTTTTTGTGTTACAAATAAGGCCATTTCTTGCGGAACCAGTGTCGTACGCTCCTGAGGTCCTCGTTGACTTTGTGCTCAGCTAAATCAATGTCCTTAGAACTGGATAACGAGACATTGGAAGTATGGCATGCCTTCGATATATTATTAATGTGGATATTAAATAACGTTGATCTTAAAACCGACCCCTGCGGGACACCAAAGGAGAGATGCAACAGAGCCGAAATAGTGTCCTTGAAGACGACACACTGTGATCTCTCAGAGAGGTAACTGTTGAACCACCGAAGTTCGGACTCTTTGACACCATGAGATTGAAGCTTGGTGAGCAAAACATCATGTCTGATAACATCAAAGGCTTTTCTTAAGTCAAGGAAAACACTGACTTGAGACCTTTATCAATTGCCATCTTCCATGAATCTACTACCTTAAGTAGAGCCACAGTAGTTGAGGAGAACTTGGAGTAGGCAAACTGATGCTGTTCTATGAGACCAGACTTGTAAGCAAAGTTCTGTAAGTCCAAATTTGCAAAGGATTCCAGGATTTTTGAAGTAGAGGGTAGCACTGAAATAGGTTGGTAATTATCACAGTCAGTTGCTGTGCCTCCTTTGAAAAGTGGTGTTACTCTTGCTTTTTTCCAGGCAGAAGGGAATTGACCAGCCTGAAGCAATTCATTGAAAAGATGAGTTAGGCTTTGAGAGACACTTGGTTCCGCCATTTTTAGGACTGTCGCGGAAATCCCATCTGATCCTGTTGCCTTTGTTTGGTTAAGATCCTTGATAGCTTTTGAAACCTCATTCACATTTCGCAAAGTAAATTTAAAGGATTCTATGTTTGATGGCACCGCGTCTGGAACAAATTCAGATTCGACTTCATTAGAGTTGGCTAAGAGAGAGGATGCTATTGACGTAAAATATAAGTTCAACGCATTGGCAATGTCTTTGTGAGCAGTCACCTCTTTGCCGTCAATAATCAGTCTATTGGTATCTCATGGTGCATTCTTGTTTGGGAGGACCTCCTTGAGAGTTTTCCAGAAGTTACACGGATTGGATCTACTTTCTGCTAATTCCTTGGTAAAATAATTCTCTCTGGCTTTTCTGAGTGGTGAGGGGACTAGATTTAGCAGAAGCCTATATTCCAACTAATCTGATGGCCGATTGAATTTCCTTGCTTTTTTGTGGAACTGATCATGCCTTCTCATTGTGGACAGTATTGATTTATCTAGCCAGAGGATGAGTTGACTGGCAAATGCATTTGCAGCGGATAGGAAAGTGCTCATTCATAGCATTAAGAAACAAGGATTGCCAGACGTAACATTTATCGTTGATGTCAGAAAAAATTTCCATATTGCTACGCAGCACAAATTGTAAGTCTGCATTAAACTTTGCAATACATTGTGTGGTAAACGAATGGGTTTCAGTGTAACAGTGTTTAATAGGTTTGATTACTTGAGGAAGGCAATTATTGTTTTTCTTTTAGGATAGATGTACGAAAGATCAAATTTAGTTTGTCAAACTATTTTTATTTTCTCTTGAATTCTTGATGCAATGGTAGCCCTTGGAGCAAATTGGTATATTTTTTCTTAGGTCAACTTTGCAATGTGACTGCTCTACCTTAAGGTATTTAGACCAAAACAAGTAAGCTTAAACTAGCTGAAATCGTTTTAAATGTCTGAAAACTACAGTAACAAAACTAATACACAGAGGAAGTAAGGAATAGCCAAAGCATGTTCTCATACTGTTTTCCATTGCAATGTCATGTGACAGCACTGACACGCTGTGAGCATGGGTTATTTGTGACCTAAGTTCATGGAATGCTTTCAAAGGTTTTATAATTTGACAGAGTAAGCTTAAATTCTCCATGCACACGTATATATGTTATTTGCCGGCTGGGAGGTTCGTATGGTGAAAAACTGTGACCAAGGTCTTGAAAATGCTGCCCAAGGCCGCAGGCCAAGAGCAGCATTTTCAAGCCCGAGGTCACAGTTTTTCACCATACGGACCGACTGTAAGCCAGCAAATAACATGTTTATTTTTTTCCTGCAGTAAATTAGTTTTACAGATTACAAATGGGTTTGTTTACGCAACTCTAGCTTGTCATTGAATCGGCTTGCGCACCGTTTACTAACGATTTTTGTAAAAAGTCTCAGCAACGAGCGAGTAACTCAGATAGTAGACAAAGAAAGCTGTATTAAAAACAGATTTTTTTCGAACTACTTTGTGTTAGTTGCATTTATTTCACCAGTTAAGTTCTTCAAAATTGTTTTTGCAGTGTGAAATTTCATGCAAAGTTTAACGTTTTACTACAAAAACAATTTCTGTCAGTCGTTGCTTTTGAAATCACTTCGTCACTTTTCTACCGTAAATTGAATGCCAGAAAGCAAGGAAATTCGGTAAGTGTATTCCACAGAAATTCTTCTAAATACAGCAACGATCAGAGAGGTAAACTTGACTGAAATTGACTCAAATTTTACAGCAAGAGAAACACAGAATTACGCGCCATTACAGCTCCAAGCTACAAACAATTAAGCAAACTCTCACAACTTCAAAACACTCAATTGAATTTACTTACAGTAACTTTCCTTGCCATTTTAAAGTGAACAGAGGTAAACTTGCGTTGACTAATTGTCGATGGATGTGTAAAAAAGGCAAAAGATTGACGATTACCACTAACTTTTGGGAGCGAAATTTAGGCAGCGGGAAGAAAATCCGGCCTGTGGGCCGTATCCTAAAAAGCTGGACCAGTCACGTACGTATGATTAGCCAATCAAATACAAGGATTTAGGATTCCGGCCCACTCAGATGCTTGAGAAAAAATAAAGGAGGTATATGTTACACTACAAGTACAAACTGTATGTATATGTGAGGCCTTATGTGTCTAAATGTGCAATGAGGACATGGTAATGAAATGACAAGTGCATACAGATTTTATTATTTATATCATTTCCTTTAATTGCAGGTAGTAACATGTCCTGCCGTTGATGTGAGTCACATAATGCTTGAGGGATACAAAAAGTTCATTCTTGTCTCCCTTATTCTTCATGGAAAGGTGAGACCATCTTGAACTTTGTTATTAGTGTTTTTTTGCAAACAATGTTATTAGTAAAAATTTAAAAACGATCTCTGGCTGAAAGGATTAAAAAATTACAAGCTTTTGACTGCCTGAACTACATGCAGTCTTCAGGCGGTAAAATGTGAATGACAATGACGTCATTCACATTTTACCCGTCAAAGACTGTAGCTCAGGCAGTCAAAAGCTTGTAATTTTTTAATCATTTCAGCTAGAGATTGTTTTAAATTTTTACCATGTTTTATTCTGGCTGCGACCCTTCAATATTCTTACATAAATGTTATTAGTATAATTTGCTTTATATGTTACCAAGTGAAATTCCTTTAGGTAGATCTAGAAGATGTTGGTATCACACTATTTTTTTATGAATTGAAGAGTACTGGAAACTGAGATCACTGTCATAAGTGGTTTGAATACAACTACCATTTCCTCATGCAGTGTTGCTAACATAATGTGCTCAAACCCCCTGTCCAGTTTGTTGTAGTTTCTAAATAACACTTGGAGATAGTTGTTGGAGAGATGTAATTAAAACATTAGTGTGCCACCAATATGTCAGTGATTGCCTATACATGATAAGGTTTAAATTTCAGGTCGCAAATTACAGTAGTTGGAACAGTCACAAAATGCTTAGGCAAAGAGGGGTTTTTCTGGCAAGACATGTTTGCATTTCTTAACAAGAGATTTAAAGTTGTCAGTTTTGAGGGTATAGAAAAGGCCTGAAAAGTTCCTTCATTTTCAGTTGCAATGATCATTTAAGGCAAATCTCAGAGAATTACATCTGCTCCAATTGGAAAGGAAAGTTTACAAAAACTAAGTGTTCAGCAACAGTTAGCAAATGTCACTCTTCTCGCGAAATACCCTGGTCAGTGGAGTAACCACCTAAAATGTTCAGGATCCATTGGCTGACTGACTGAGTGAGTGAATTCTTTCTTCCCTCTAACTACACTATCACTTGTTAAAAAGCAGTTATTTTGATTAAAATTCACCTTTGAAAGGGGAAAATCAATTAAAAGAACTTGGGTAAGTCTTGAAGTATTTTGTTCTGAAAGCTTTCGAAGTCACAGACTATCTTACTTGCACACCCAATGGCATAGTGGTAATTACAAAACTTTGTTGTCAACAGGATGGATGATGATGATTTTGATGATGATTTTATCTCTTTTTTTCTTGTAACTTCATTGTATTTCATTAACTTGTGATGATGATGGAATTAAACTTATGATGATGATGATGATAATGAGGATGATCAGGATGATCAGGATGATGATGAGGATGAGGATGATGATGAGGAGGATGAGGATGATGAGGAGGAGGATGATGAGGAGGATGAGGATGATGGGGAGGAGGATGAGGATGAGGATGAGGAGGAGGAGGATGATGAGAAGAATGAGGATGATGGGGAGGAGGATGATGAGGAGGAGGATGAGGAGGATGAGGATGATGAGGATTAAACGGATGGTGGATTTTGCGCCCTTCTTGGTGGACTTAACGACTCAAAAATGTGGACTTAACAACTCTGTGTTGACTAGGCGACTCGGCAAAGTTGACTTAGCGACTCAACTGTGGACTGAACGACTTTTTCTGTGGACTGAACGACTTTTTCTGTGGACTGAACGACTTTTGTGTGGACTGAACGACTTTTTGTGTGGACTACTCGACCGACCAGTAGATTTTGAGACCAAACTATTCACTGCATTTTCTTCTCATCCACTGTTCTGCTTTTGGGGTGTAAAAAGAACTAAGAAAGCAATTTTGAGCATTTACGTTGGTTTCTTTCATAGTTTTCTTTTCGAGTTGAACTCTTTGGACATATCTTTAGAGCTGCAGTTCTCGATTTATAAAATCTTCAACGCGGTAAAATAGAAGTGTATTGCCCTCATAAAAGTTATATTATAAAATGAACTCCTTTTTTAAGCATTTTACTCAATAACAACAAGCTCATCCTGACCTCACGAGATTGTATACAGCAGTAAACTGTAATAGCTAAAGTGGTAACGCTAATGCAACCGTTGTATGATTCAAGAATATTAATGCTCGCTACACTGGCTGAAAAGTAGCACGTGTTCACAAAAATCTCAACATGATCTCAGGAGATTGCACATGGCAATAAACTGTAATAACTGAACTGGTAATGTTGATGAAAGTGACTCATGTGCCAGTAATAAAGGGAAGGTTGACACGTAGAGCAATGACTATGCCAGTAATCTTTACAATCGATATTAAGCATAAGCGTTCTATCACCATTAAAAGCGTGCCCGGAAAAACAGGTCAAATGATTTTCCACGCCATACGCGGCCACAAGTTATTGCAACATCAACACACGATACATCTAAAAATTGATCTACAATAATTTTCTCCGCATTGCCTGTGTCTACAATTTTTTCCTTGGCTAATTAATGTCAAACGAAGACCCCTTATCTGTGACTTTCCGATTGGAGTACCTTTAAAAAAAATTACTACCCACAGTCAAGTTGCTTTGGTCAAAATCCACAGTGTCACTTATCGAAATAACTGTTACAGCCATTCTACGTCACAAGCGAAGGCAATTTGCTACGTTGAAACAGACTGAAAGTACAAAATAATATGGCCAGAAAGGTAAAATCAAATGCTCATATATTAACTAAAAGTGCTACTTTGGAGCTATTTATATTTGGCAAGTACCGTTCACGTGTGACGTAGAATGACTTAAAGGATTTGGAAATCGTATTTCACAATTTACAGCTCACAACGAAATCCTTCAAAAACAGTTCATTGTAGTCATAACGTGCATACAATATAAACAAAAGTAAACAAGTATTCATGAACGTCTAAGTGGCCTTAACATCATACATCTGTTTGCACACAACACCGCAACACATCCAGTCATTGTATTACAAGAATTCAAGCTAAACGTGTTTGCTTGAATGTTACTGATTACTTTCTCCACTGCCTGATATGTGTGGAGCGAAGACCTCTTATTTTATCCGTCACTTTCTGTTTTGTGTATTTTTCATAGATTTGTCCATGACCATTCTGCTTCAGTCGCTCTACCACAACCCTCTGTTCTATCTTCGCACCCCTCTGAATCATGTCCTTGAAAAGTTCTTTGAACAGACTGACCTCTTCCTCGTCAAAGACTCTTGATTTACTTTGACTTGTAGATGGACCCATAACTGAGCTGGCATCCGAATCCCCCTCCTTAACGGCATCGTCACTTCTCTGGGTGTCTTGCAGACATTCACTATCGATTTTCTTAAACCGATACAATCCCCTTATTTTGTCGAGCAATCTTTTGTTTTCAAAATTTTTTGAGCAGTGGATGGGTCTGCTTAAGTGCTAATACTTCTCTCATTGTTACTGATTGATGGCTTATCTGGTCTGCAAACACTTCCTGGACTGCTTTATGCTCTTCTTCTGTCCAGGTCTGCCGTAGAGGTGGTGTATGTGTTAGGTCGTTGTCATCATATGCATTAGATTCAGGATCAACTTTTCTTTCACGAGATGATATAACAGAAGACGAATTCCCATGCATAATGGCAGCTAACTGCCTGGCTGCAAAAGCAGAGTTTGCACGCTTCTGAACTAGATTGTAATGCTTATCTGCCGTATGCTCACTGTGTGCCATGTGGGCAGCAACACTCCCCTTGACTTTGTTATTGTGGTTACGGACAGCAGTGGTGCAAGACTTCCTCATCAGAGTGCCGGATATGCGCCTGTCATTCCCAATCATACCAGCCTTTCTCCAGGCACTGGTCAATGCTGCTGAAAGATCACTGCTTGACATCTTCCCTCCTCTCCAATTTAGAAACAAAGAATCACTTTCATCGCCTGGGTCAACTTGACTTCTTGCACACTCCACATAAATGTCTACCCATGCCTTTAGACTGTTGTCAAAACAGAGGTTGGCTTGACCGTGGCACGAAAAGGTCTTGTGATCTTTTACTGCAACCATGTAGGTTCCATCTACACAGGTCATCTTGTTGTACTCTGCAAGGGTACTGTTCGTTAAAACACCACTCCTATGCCCATTCTGGCTCAAGATGTAAATGAACAAGAAGTTTCGCAGATCACAGTACTCCTTTTGGCTTAATACAGGAAGTTTCTCCTTGTTGTCAATCAACTCGTCTAAAAATTTGACTTGACTCCGTGCAAACGCTGTTTTGGCAAACTCTTGCACCTTTTCTGGAGTTATGAGGCAAGACAAATCTTCCTCTTGTTTTTCCCAGAATCTTTGCTTCACATCTTTGCTTCACATCTTTGCTCAGGCTTTTACACCATTCACCACATTTTCTGTACAGGGCATCTGCCGCTTTTCGACATTCCTGAGAAAGCCCAACATCATCTTCAGTCATAGCAAAGGTATAAAACTTCCTCAGAGAATGTAAATAACTCACTGTTGTTCCAGCCTTGACAGTAGCTCTAGATTCTGGATAGAACTTGTCACGGATCAGTACCTTATCAAAAAGACTTTCAATGTTCTCTGTTCCTAGTATGATAAGTACCTTCTGTACTTGTCACACTACCAGTGAAGCTGGCTTTGGATCTTTCTCACCTCCGTCAGGACTTAGAATCCACTTTTCAAACTTGTCAAAAATTCTTCTACTGTCCTGGGTCAGTATAAAGACTGACGTGTCGATTTCCGCCTCACCACTTTCATCTTCATCATAGTCGGGATTTGCTGCATCATCTTCAGCTTCGGTTCCTTCCAACCCTTGAACCTCATCCATTATGGTGTTTTCGTCGTCTGCAGTCGAGGAACCGCTTGCTGTTTCGATCTCTTGCTTACCAGTTAAGCTTGTTGTAAGAGACGTATTGTATTCCCCCTTCTTGTTCAGCTGCATGATAACTGTTTCAGGAGTGGTGTCATTAATCTCACTTACAGTATCGCTCTCGATGTCTACATACTTCCGACTGCAAGAATCTTTCCAGCTATAAACAGGTCTAGATTCCTTTAATGCCCTCCGGTATCGTTCGGTTCCTTTTAGATAACCGTGTTGTTTCTGTAAGTGTTTGGAGAGATACCGTTGTTTGCGCCACATTCAATGCAGTATTTCTGCTTCCGCTTGTCACGTACAGCTTTCGGTTTTCTGGAATTTCTCTGATGGTGACGTATGTCAAAGTGGTTAACTGCATTTCTGGCACGGTCTGCTTTCCATCTGTGGACATTTCTCAAATGTCGTGGGAGCTGAAATACTTTTGCACCACAACGCAGAGGGCATTCAAACTTGTTTCTTGTTTGCGACTTAATCTCTTTGACAACTTGGACTTCATTCTCATCCTCATCTCTGTTATCCTCCCCACTTCCAGATTGTTCTTCTTGGTCCTCCTCGTCCTTGCCACTTTCGGAATCTGACTGACTGCTATCCGATTGATCTTCTTTCTCACCCTGGGCCACAACGTTTCTTACTTTTGCTTCATTTGAATAACCTTTGACACATTCTGCGTTTCTTTTGTTTGACATAACTTTAACATCGTTTCCTTGCTTCCTTGCGAATAATTCTTCTTGAGTCTTAATGAAAACTCTTGCTGCCTCGTTATTACTTTCTTCTGTTTCGTTTTCCATTCCAGACAGAATCGTCACTTTCTGTTCCTGGAGGGTCTCTTTTTGTTACAGCTTTGAATAGCCCCTTGAGGGCCCACATGTGTCTTTCAGCCTAAAATAAATCGAACTATTTAGACTTGTAACAGTATTTTATTGCATCTTTAAAACACCTTTAAACGATAAGTAATAAAACAATTAACAAGAGGTTACGCAATATTGAAACAAATTATAACTAGTGAATGTTCTTGTTGCATTTACATTTCTATAAGGCAGAAAGGTTAGCTCTATGAAGACAATCTCAACCATATCTTATCTGGGCTTTACTCAAGATAATAACATTTCTTGACAGTAGCAACTTCATCAGAAGTATTTTTGTTAAGAACCATAACGCGAAAGTAAAATTTTACATCCAGCAAAAGTACCTCACAAGTAAAGTCAAACGGTAATTGCACAAATTCAGTATGCTTTCAACTGTTTTCCCAGATATGCTGAAATAACTATACTTGAGGTTTGAAAAAATGGCTAAATAACCCCTTTAAAGTTATAAAACCTGTAAAAATCAAAGATTAGGAGATTGTGTTCAACTAAGATGGGAGTGACCAAGAAAAAAGAAGCCAGACAGTGGCAATAGACTGAAATTTTCAGTGCACTGCAAGTGGAGTGATTCCAAGACCAGCCAAACAACCAATTGCGTAGCAAGGAAGCTTTGAATGATTGAGTTTAACAGTATATTATCTGTGAGAAGGATAAATTGTACTTTGTTTACAAGCAGTAAGAAAACAGCTTGCAGCCGTTCATGTGGAAGACAGCCTCCAAAGAGGCTATGTGTATCTTAGTAAATGGTTTGAACCCAGGAGTATCAGTAGTTCGTATAGTGTGATCGTCCGGGTGAGTGTAGTTCTGAAAAGAACTGTTGTTGGTGACTGACGTTTCGACAACCTGAACGGAAGTCATCTTCAGACAGTGCATTACAAACGGTGCCTTACAAAATTTTGGAAAAAAAGCGATAACTAAGGTCTTGACAGATAAATAAATTATGAAACAAACAAGAACAACCATGTGTGACAGCCATAACTCTCATGTTACTGCTTCTACTCTGTGGTAAGTTTGGACTCGTATAAAAACGCCTCTCTTGTGAAGATCACCTCATACTAACCACCTCTCTCTTAAAACAATCCCACTCTAGTAAGTCGTACTCTTCCTATCAATACTCCTACATTGTACTAACCTCTGTCTGTCTTATAATAACAAACCCTAGCAATCTTCATCTCACTTACCAATATGGTTACTCTGTAGTAATCCCAGTTTCTTAGCAAGCCACAACCTCCTTACCAACACCCATACTCTGAAGTAAACAGTCTCTCACAACCCCCAACCTAGTAAAATACACCCCTCATACCAGCAATCCCCTTCATTGTAGCAACCCATTTCTCACCAAACCCGCCACTCTGCAGTAAGCTGCCTCTCTTATAACACCTTTCTTACTGATCCCCTTACTCTGTAGTAACCCCTGTCTCTCTTATGACAACAACCCCTAGTAAGCCACACCCTTCTTACTAATCACCCTACTCTGTTCTAACCCCTGTCTCTCTTATAACAATAAACCCTAGTAAGTCACACCCTTCTTACTAATCCCCCTACTCTGTAGTAACCCCTGTCTCTCTTGTAACAATAAACCCTGGTAAGCCACACCCTTCGTATTAATCCCCCCTACTCTGTAGTAACCCTTGTCTCTTATATAATAATAAACCCTAGTAAGCCACACCCTTCTTACTAATCCCTCTACTCTGTTCTAACCCCTGTCTCTCTTATATCAATAAACCCTGGTAAGCCACACCCTTCTTACTAATCCCCCTTCTCTGTAGTAACCCCTGCCTCTCTTATAACAATAAATCCTAGTAAGCCACACCCTTCTTACTAATCTCCCTACTCTGTAGTAACCCGTCTCTCTTATAAGAATAAACCCTAGCAAGCCACACCCTTCTTACTAATCTCCCTACTCTGTAGTAACCCGTCTCTCTTATAACAATAAACCCTAGTAGGCCACACCCTTCTTACTAATCTCCCTACTCTGTTCTAACCCCTGTCTCTCTTATAACAATAAACCCTAGTAAGCCATACCCTTCTTTCTAATCCTCCTACTCTGTAGTAACCCCTGTCTCTCTTATAACAATAAACCCTAGTAGGCCACACCCTTCTTACTAATCTCCCTACTCTGTTCTAACCGCTGTCTCTCTTATAACAATAAACCCTACTAAGCCACACCCTTCTTACTAATCCTCCTACTCTGTAGTAACCCCTGTCTCTCTTATAACAATAAACCCTAGTAGGCCACACCCTTCTTACTAATCTCCCTACTCTGTTCTAACCCCTGTCTCTCTTATAACAATAAACCCTAGTAAGCCACACCCTTCTTACTAATGCTCCTACTCTGTAGTAACCTCTGTCTCTCTTATAACAATAAACCCTAGTAGGCCACACCCTTCTTACTAATCTCCCTACTCTGTTCTAACCCCTGTCTCTCTTATAACAATAAACCCTAGTAAGCCACACCCTTCTTACTAATCCCCCTTCTCTGTAGTAACCTCTGTCTCTCTTATAACAATAAAACTTAGTAAGTCACACCCATCTTACTAATCCCCCAACTCTGTAGTAACCCTCTCTCCCCACTACTCTGTAGTATGGGCTGCACATCTTATAACACCCCTAGTAAACTGCCCCTCTCCTAACAATGCCCATACCTTGAAGTAACCCATCTCTTTTATATTGAGCCTGGTCTTTCTTTTAATAACCCCACCCTAGAAAACCAGCACTTTTGTAGCAGCCCCACTATTTTTTGGTCCTGGTGCTAGGTTTCTTAAAGCCCACTCTAGAAAGAGATCAGGTAGTTGTATGTGTCTGCTGCCCCTTTCACATCCCACATCCCACCCCCTCCTGCACATGAATTTTATCATTTATTCAGCTAAGACAAACATCGTGATTGTTGTTCATACAAGATTTAATTTCACGCATGAACAAATGCAACAGTTTAGCGCATTTCAAATACAGAGACTTAACGATGGTATGACGGGTTGTTTTGATTTGCTCTCCGCTTTCTCATCCGTCTTATATATATATCATGTGCTATATCTAACACCTGTGACAAATGTTAGGCTTAAAAGCTAGCACTGAATCAAGACACAATTTCAACAAGCCAATTTACTTTCGTCTCGTTCAATTCTACATAAGGTCTTTAATACCGGGTTGAGGCCTATTTAAACAGACCATTTTAATAACAGCTCACTGAATTAAGCTTCTGCATTGTCAGTCTAGTAACATTTCTAGATATGTATAGAAAAATACTTTATGTAAGCGCTGCATGTGCATGTCATCAAAATTCAATCACTAACCTGAGACTTCCTGACTTGGTGTCCTTTATCGGAGGCTTCTCGAAAGTTCACACGGGCCTGTTTCAGTTCCAGCAAGATATTTGCCTCCGTATATCTGCTTTTCGGATTCATCACTGACTAAAGATTATCATACATAGGTCAAGGGAGGACTGAGCTTGAAGTACTGAAGCTAGGAGGAATTTTCAGATTTACGTAACGTTGAGTAAACTGATACTGTTGTTTTAGCCAGCAAGCTATTACCATATAAATCAACCGAAAAGCAGGTTTAGTTGAAAGCAGATCGGGGATAATTAAACTCCTTTTTTCACAAGTATGTTCCTATTCTAGCTATTTCGCACCTGTTTCGCATTAACAAATAATTGTAGAAAATGACTTACCTTCGATTCCATCACAACACGCAGAGAGAGTGAGCACATGTAAAGCTACGACCGCATAGATCCATGGGTAGATGTCAGGCTTTATACTTCACAAGGGGAATGTGGGGGAAAGAAGATACGGTGGTCATAACTAAGCTGATCTGCTTACACGACAAGATTTTTTTCATATTATTGATTTATACCAGTATTGCTACGATCTGAGGCAAAGCAGCATTAACTACTGTGATACGGGCATCTGAAATGTCGTTGCAAAGGTTCGAAAAACTTGGGTGGGGTCACAAAGTAAATTTTATTTGTTCGTCCTTCGTAATGTTCAAAAGCATAATGTACGGCATAACTTGGGGTTTGGAGTTGAAATTTGAACGTTACTTTTGTTGTAAATCTGATGAAGACCTGTGTGCAATATGCGACCTCACAACTATTAAAACGTATCTCAAAGTTCATGGTTTTGACAAAACGGCACAAAAACATAGTCGAGACACCGCTTTGGAGAGGCGTTTATGCCGTGAAAATCCTGGGTTACCTTGTTGAAATCTATACCAAATATTTTCACACTTTTGACAACCGCACATTCAGTGGACTTGGTGACCGCTACGTTGAAGGTCCCTTTCGAAGAGGCTTCGAAAAAAATAAAAAACAAATTTGTTAGCAGTTCTAATTTTGCAGACAAATAGATATTACTTACTTTTATCCCTAATATAAATTTGGAGAAAATCCATTAAATATGCCGTTCGTTATTTTTATTTGACTTCGAAAATGCTTCTTTTAAATTCTTCAAGAAATTTTTACTTCGCATTGATCGTTAGATGTAAAGCATTTTGTCCCGTTTGCAAAACGCCAAGGAAAACATGATATAAAAAGTTTTGTGGTAATAGATGAGCTCCGAAAAGGTTAAATGGTATCTAGATAGCCCACATAATCTGTCAAAATCGTAGTTTACCACTTAATTTTGTTGCTTACCACAACTTTTGTTGACAAAGCGACTGCACAGACTTTTGAAACGGTCTAGTAAAGGCCCACGTTAATCATTTTTTGCCATGTTTATACATGATGTAGAATTACTATTGTAGTTAATAGCTATGCAGTTGGAATTTAAAAAGATGAAAATTTAGCTCTTAGAAAAATATTTAAAGTTAAGGTCGCAAAGCCTGAAAACCATCCGTCTAATGAGGAGGATGAGGATGATGAGAAGAATGAGGATGATGGGGAGGAGGATGATGATGAGGAGGATGAGGATGATGAGGAGGATGAGGATGAGGAGGATGAGGATGATGATGAGGAGGATGAGGATGATGAGAAGGAGGATGATGAGGAGGATGAGGATGATGAGGAGGATGATGAGGAGGATGAGGATGATGAGAAGGAGGATGATGAGGAGGATGAGGATGATGATGAGGATGAGGATGATGAGGAGGAGGATGATGAGGAGGATGAGGATGAGGAGGAGGAGGATGAGGATGATGAGAAGGAGGATGATGAGGAGGATGAGGATGATGAGGAGGATGATGAGGAGGATGAGGATGATGAGGAGGAGGATGATGAGGAGGATGAGGATGATGAGAAGGAGTATGATGATGAGGATGATGAGGAGGAGGATGAGGATGAGGAGGAGGATGATGATGAGGAGGATGAGGATGATGAGAAGAAGGATGATGATGAAGAGGATGAGAAGGAGGATGAAGATGAGGAGGATGAGGATGATGATGAGGATGATGAGGAGGAGGAGGATGATGATGAGGATGATGAGGAGGATGAGGATGATGATGAGGATGATGAGGAGGATGATGAGGAGGAGGATGAAGATGAGGAGGATGAGGATGATGAGAAGGAGGATGAAGATGAGGAGGATGAGGATGATGAGAAGGAGTATGATGATGAGGATGATGAGGAGGAGGATGATGATGAGGAGGATGAGGATGATGAGAAGAAGGATGATGATGAAGAGGATGAGAAGGAGGATGAAGATGAGGAGGATGAGGATGATGATGAGGATGATGAGGAGGAGGAGGATGATGATGAGGATGATGAGGAGGATGAGGATGATGATGAGGATGATGAGGAGGATGATGAGGAGGATGATGAGGAGGAGGATGAAGATGAGGAGGATGAGGATGATGAGAAGGAGGATGATGATGAGGATGATGAGGAGGATGAGGATGATGAGGAGGATGAGGATGATGAGAAGGAGGATGATGAGGAGGAGGATGATGAGGAGGATGAGGATGATGAGGAGGATGAGGATGATGAGAAGGAGGATGAAGATGAGGAGGATGAGGATGATGAGAAGGAGTATGATGATGAGGATGATGAGGAGGAGGAGGATGATGAGGAGGATGAGGATGATGAGAAGAAGGATGATGATGAGGAGGATGAGAAGGAGGATGAAGATGAGGAGGATGAGGATAATGATGAGGATGATGAGGAGGAGGAGGATGATGATGAGGATGATGAGGAGGATGATGATGATGATGAGGATGATGAGGAGGAGGAGGATGAGGAGGATGATGAGGAGGAGGATGAAGATGAGGAGGATGAGGATGATGAGAAGGAGGATGATGATGAGGATGATGAGGAGGAGGATGATGAGGAGGATGAGGATGATGAGGAGGATGATGAGGAGGATGAGGATGATGAGAAGGAGGATGATGATCAGGATGATGAGGAGGAGGAGGATGATGAGGAGGATGAGGATGATGAGAAGGAGGATGAAGATGAGGAGGATGAGGATGATGAGAAGGAGGATGATGATGAGGAGGATGAGGAGGAGGAGGATGAGGATGATGAGAAGGAGGATGATGATGAGGATGATGATGAGGAGGATGAGGAGGATGAAGATGAGGAGGATGAGGATGATGATGAGGATGATGATGAGGAGGAGGATGATGAGGATGATGAGGAGGAGGATGATGATGAGGAGGAGGAGGATGATGATGAGGATGAGGAGGATCAGGATGATGATGAGGATGACGAGGACAAGGACGACAACTATTTTAGGCCCTAAGAGGTCACTGTAGAATTTGAAACTTTGCACCTCTTGATGGGCAGGGGGCCTTGAGCACAGAATTTACCCATTTGCAGCCTTCAAATCAGAAACATTGAAAAAGTTTTTTCTGTGATTCCAACATCTTTACATACTTAAGAATAATTTTTCGCTAATTGCAGTTTATATATCAACCTGGGAAAGAACTTTTTTTCTCAAACCCTTCCACGCACGTAAAGACTCACATCAACTAGAGTGTGCAGCAAATGTGTTGAAACACCTTGATAAATAAACACAGTTTTGAAACACCATGCTAGGTAATGAAAGTGAACTCAGAAAACAACTTTAAAGTTTGAAATTCTGTTTGAAATGGGTTCCCTTTACAGTCACTTACATAGCACGCATATTGTTTCTGTACTGTAGGATTTAAATAGTAGATGAAATTATCTTGTCTCTGCTGTTAAGATATTCATTATACACACTATTTCTCTTACTTATCAGATAATTGATCTCCCAAAATACACTTCACATGTGGTCATGAGATTTTTAAAGGTAACTATAGAGAAATGTCTTATCATATTGATGCAAAAGCTTGTTACTGGTCATTAACATTGTATAGATCTCAGTTTTGTAGGAACCATTGCCTCAAGTCATCAGCCTGCTATACTCTTGTACAGTAAAAAGCTCTTTTGGAGTGTTCAATATTATGTTGCTCTTTAATTATGCACTCAATTGAATTGATTTTCACAAACCTTTGTTTATTTAAACATGTAGAGTTTTCATTGATCAACACTAAGTATTATGTATTGTACTGAGTATTTACTTAAAAGTGTCATTATTCTCTTTAACAATTGCAAGTATTTACTGGATTTTGAGTACATTTATATGCCATTGAAAGTAGTGTACCAACACACAATGTTATCATCTTTAAAGCATTTGTCTATTTGTCTATTTGTCCACTGGTGGGTTTGCGAGAGTCAAACGATTAAGAGGGATTTTTCTCAGAAAACTAACTTTAACTAGTACTGTTTTATTCAATTTGACAAGGAGTTAATTCATGCCTCCTACATTTGCACTTTTAACCTTTATTTGTACCTTTACCGTTTATTTTTGTGTTTAATGCTATTATTGCCATTATTTAAATGCTATTATTTAAAGAAATACACACCGTGCCTTCAACAGACCCATCTGTTTACATAGTATTGCCTTTAAAGATCAGCCATCAGCCGACTGTGTACGCAAAGATATCTATTCTCTGGGAGCCAAGATCGATGTTAATGTAAAGCCTGTCTTTACAAGCTGAAAACTGTCACAAACTCTGAGTGTCAAGGAAAACAAGCCCCCGATCGTCAACACGCAATGCGTTGTATACTTATTTCAATGTGATTTGTGCTATTATGTCCGGTTCACTGCCCGACACTTACATCCGTGCATAAGTGAACACCATTATTCAGCCATCGGGGAACACCTTGAAACACAGCATGGCAACAACAGAACAAAGACTGACCACCTTTTTAAAGTTCTGAGGAAATGTAACAGCAAGTTCGATTGCTTAGTCTAGGAGATGTTGTACATAAAGGACATCAATCCTTCTCTTAACATGCAAGCCGGCTCCATTCAGGCCAAACTGTTTACTTGACCCTTTAGTACATTTTTCTTTTTTGTTTCTTACCTTGGCAATTATACCTGTAGGACCCGCAAATAGTTTATGTATTGTTTCATATTTTATATGTTCTTAGTACACCTTATACTTTTTCAATTTTTAACTTGATAATGGCATAACATAGCACCGAAACATCCTTCACTTTTTAAAATGTGTTTTAAAAATCTTTTAGCATTTAACCTCTTGATCAATTCATTTTCTAAATCTCTCCAGTTACGTACATTGAAATGCGACAATTAACTGCACCTATTCAGATGTTTGGAAAAGTGCAGTATTCGACTCATCAAATGTGAAGGTGCCATCAATTTCACACAACTCTGTCAAAACCTTGACGTATTTCCAACTTTTGGGAAGTCAATGCTACAAGATCCAACAAGTTGAAGAAATCTGCTTCTAACTCTGAGAGAGAAAGCATTGAAGAGGAGTTGAAAGGCAAATTGTCCCAGCCCAAACAACTGAAGGAAGACTTCACCAACAGTCTTCATGACCTACATGAAACTTTTTTGGTATTCAAATGTGTTGTCATCATCAAAATACTTCCGTCGCTACCAAGAGCACAGTTTCAAGGGTTGATAAAATGTCACACCAAGGAACTTTCTTGATTTATATCCTAGGACATTGGCATAGACAAACACATCAACAACTTTTCCTCATGTCATTTATCTTTCTTCGAGAAGAAGAAAAAATTTCTCTTCCTCAGCACCAAGTCAAACAAGATTTATTCACTAAGTGATTTGTTTCTGTGGCAATGTTTCTTATTTGTTGATCGTTTCTGCATGGTCGACAGTTTATGTTTTTTAGCTCAAAGTTCTCACTGTTAAACCATTTCAATGCTGTTCAATGGAAGTAGCGCCCTGTATGATTGATCTGAATGTAACACCATGACACAAGTCGCATTTAAACTAAAATACGAATGCAAGGGTCTTGTAGGAAAAAGACTTCAAGGTTCGTCCTCCTCGATTCGATTGTAAGGGAAATCTTCATCGTTTCTCCTTTGCAATCCTATCTGACACTAGTTATAAGTTAGGGCTCAAATAAGGCTGGCATATTTTTAAGTTGGAAATAGATTGATGAGCTGAATGAATTCTCAAATAATTAAAAGCTCCAAATGATTTTTCATCAGAAAGCAAATGCTGTGTTGTGGTAAATGTTTTTTTGTTACACACTGGAAAGGCAATCGCTGTGTTTCAGTGAATGTTTTTTGTATATATAAACATATTCTTCAATATGCAAAAAAAGTAAAAAAGGTAAAAAATATAGTGTCCAGTAGGATTTGAACTCATAGCCTCTTGCACTCCAGGCCATCACCTACTCCACTGGGCCACATCTGCCTCTAAAGAAGATCAGTTAACCCACTGACTCCTGAATGATTTGCACGTGACCCACCCCTAAATTCCCGGGTGATTTTTGGACATTTCAGAGCGAGCGCGAGCGCTAAAAATACACCATATGCACAGTAACCACGCACACAAGATTAGGCTTCAAGACTTCATTTATTTTAAGTGGAATAAATGAAGGGCCAAAATATTAAAGAATATCAACAAAAAGAAGTCAACTTGATGTTTAAAACTGATAAGAAAACAAGAAATTACATATTTCTTTGCCACGTGACAAAATGCCTGACAGAAGCTGAGAAAATTGAATGTGCAAAAATGAGCTATTATTGACTTCGGAGAACAAATTGAAACCAAATACAACAGAATTTCCATTCTTGTACTAAAATGGCTAACATTTGAGAAAGCAATGGACAATAAACGCGAAAGGCACATGTAAAAACCAATTTGAAAGCAAGAAGTCAAATAATTTCTTTGCTGCACGACGAAATATTATAGCGCTGCGAAAGAAAGAGTTGTGAGTCAAAAAGAGGACAAAAACAAGCTAATTTGAGATCAAACGTATTTTAACTGTGCTAAATTAGAAGCCACTTAGTTCTTTTCTCGGCAGTTCTTTAATAGCTGAGTAAGACTCAAAAAAATATATTTGAACAAAGCGAATAAACTAATCAAACAAACCACGGAGGTCGCCGTAAATTAAATATGCAGAGCTAGCGTGCAAAAATACTGTTCACTCTTAAAACCTAAAATTCCCCAAAACAGGGCACTAAATGAAAGAAATGCAAAAGGAAGTTCAATGACAATAAATTTTCATTCAAGGTGAGGTGAAGAAACCTATTTAAAGGCAAAAAAATTTTGAAAATTTCGCAGATGTGCTTCATTGCACAACCGCATGTTCAAATTAATTCTTCATGCTAAAGTGAAATCTCTGAGTTTCTCCTGACCACGTTTGCAGTCATTTTATCGGCCGTCGCTTTACCGATTGTTCCAAAAGTTGAATTCAACTTTGAAGCAATAATAGACATTACCATTTTTGTTTCTTAAGTTCAGGAAGCTGCTTCAACTCCGTGATCTGTGTTCAAAACTCACTTGAAAGCGCACTGATCGTCATGCAGCGGTTGAAGGAAGGAAAAATTCTTCACCAGAAAGGTTTGAGGATTCTGTACTCCTTGATCTTCCATTCTGAGGCCACCTCAACATTAATTTGTATTTTTCTTTTCTATTTTAAATCCCAAAGTAGTAATTTCTCCTTGTTAGGAATCAAAACAAGACCTCTGAAGTTTGTACATTTAGCCCGCAGCGTGCCATAATAACCTGCACTTTACAAGCATACAATTTTAAGAAGAAAAACCGTCTGTCTAGGACCCCTAAAGTCTTCTAAAAATATGCTCAGTAAGTCGATTCTGATTGGTTTATTTCTCCAAGAACAATAGAACAATAAGAGAACCAAAAAGTCTTCAGGGAGGGTAGGAAAGGCTATTGTCCCCATGTGCTTTATTTTTAGCGGTTACGGGCGGCACAGGAAATTGGAGAGGTTTTTCACACGGGCTGTTACGGGCAGCACGGGAGTCAATGGGTTAAACATATTCATTTTATTGGTTTCTTCAGAACATTGGGTTTTTAGAACAGCAGGCTCAAGTAAATGCCTGAAAGTCACATGAAGGTCGTACGAGCCAGCTTATCCTTCAAATAAGTCGTTGCTGAACTTGTTTGAGTAAAGGAAATGTTTCTCATTCTTGCATTTGGGGATCTTCTTACATTTTTGCCAATGCCTTCATTCTCAACCAACTCAACGGAGCTGGAGTAGCGGGAGACTGTACAACTCAATGTAATTTCGAACAACTATGTTTGGACATAAGCTGTGAATGGACTCGTGTTATTTAATTAATACAAAAACTCCATTCTCAGACTTTTCATAAATCTTTATCCAAGTTCAGTGGCTCACAGCTGCTTTGATTAAAAGTCAGTACCTGAGAGTTGAATTGCTATAAGTTAGAAGGCAATTACTGCAATGGTTAAGGTGTTACTTTGAAACTGGAGACATTGTACTTGTGGTAGAAAACTTGTGGGCCCTTGGCCACATCCTGGAAGTAAAACTAAACAAGAGAGATGGGCTTGTGAGGAGAGTCACGCGGAAAACCAAGTCCGTGGTCCTGGAATGTCCCATTGACAAGGTCGTTCTTCTAGAGGCTCCTAGACTCCACAAGAGCAGCTAAACATTCTTGATCTTGATGTCTTCAATAGACTGCAAGCAGTCTCTCTTTTGCTTGGAAATCTGTGGGAAAGAACGAAATGAAGAAAGCAAAGCAAGTGTGACTGTGAGCATGACATATGAGTGGCGAGCAGTGAAGCCACAAATGGCCAGTAGTGTGGGTGGCTTGCGGCTTCGAATATCACACTCCCACGCTCATGACCCACCCCTCGCTTATGTTGCGTTCTTCTTTGCATTCTTCCCCCACAGATTTTCTAGCAAAAGAGGGACTGCTCACAGTCTATGTCTTCAAGCAATAAGTTTGCTTGAAATGTCAGAGAACAGTTGTTTCTTTATTGACTTGATTGTGATGGACCATTTCGAATGGACATAGTGACAATATATTACTCAAGTTTTTCCTTTTGAATCACTCAATTAAGTTATGTAGGTATGTAGGATTCAAACGTGTGCAACATTTCCTCTACGTGTGTTACACTTGATTTAAGATTTAACTCGTAGATCATCATGTGATTCGTTTCCTAAGATTGCATAGAGTTTCAGTTTAGTTCATCAGTTACTTCAATCTACCAGTTCACGTCATAAGGAGGAAATATTTGTAAGTTGTTTGTTGTTATCTTTTTTGAGTTAGGGCAAAACGACTTGGGTAATTTTACATTACATAATATTTGAAAGATTCATGGATCATGCTGCAATTTGATGGTAATTTTGGTTTAAAATGGCATGAGTTTTTGGCTATTTATCATATCATGGCCTCTAAATCTTCACATACTGCAGAATCTGCTTTCATTTAGCTTTCAAATGGCATATTTAACTTAAAAACTGTGGAGATATAATTTACATGAGTTGGTTAGCCATTTGGAGTTGAAAAAGAGATGGATCGCATTGGAGTTTGACGGCAAGTAGAGTGAATACGGCATGCGTTTTATTTTACAAGTTGTAGTGGTGAAGCGATTTCACTCCATCACTCCTTCACTCCTTCACTCCCTGTTAGACATTTGAAACCCCGGAGGTACTCCCATATGAAAAGGTCAGGGATGCTCATTGGAAAATGTGAAGTTAACTCCTAAAGGTGACTAATGTGGGAGTTGTTTGAGCTCCATTAGACCCCTAAAAGATATCACTTAAAATGGAATAGGTTCGATTGATTACCAGCCACTGTTTAAGAAAGGATTCCATGCGCACTTGTAGACCCGAGTCGCGTACTTGAGAGATCAGCGGAAATCAAGCCTAAAAACAAATTAAATGAGAGCATTTCTTTTAATTATTATTTCTTCGAGTACACCCTAAAGAATACTTTGACAGCTAAAAAGGGTGACATTTCGTCGTCAACACCATAAGTGATACCAGAATTCTTGATTTGTACTCAAGATGATGAGAATCCCTGACCTTTTCATCTTGGAGTTTCCCCCCGGGTTTCGAACATCCACCGTTTAAGGCCATTTTACAATCGCTTGCACCGTGTCAAGTTAGTTATTCTTTGAATTTCTGATGCAAGTACTCAATATCTTACAACAGAAACACTCTGCATTATAAAAAATTTCGCACATACGTTTTTATAAATGGAAACTACCTGTAATTATATAAATAGCTCATTTCCCGAAGGTGCCTGCTCATACAGGCTTAACCATACTCAATTGCCAAAAAAGAAGACATTGAAAGCTACAAAATTGATGAGCTGTATGAATTTTTTCAAATGATTCAAGCCGTGATTAAATGTTTTAGACAATCAACAGTCAAAAGAATTGAGGAGAATTTGAACGACGTGTTCTGCTGTTTATTTATACGATATTGTAAATGAATACACATAAAGACCGACATGACAAAATGAGGAACAAATATTTGACAAATAGGAGAAATGACATTACACAAGGCTGGGAGTTCTGCAGTCTTTAATATCGCCTTGGAAAGGGAAGGAAAAAAAAGAAGTTACTACAACACAGGGTATTCCTATTTGGTCACCCATCCAAGTATGAACCCAGCCAGACAGGGCTTAGCTTTGTTGGGCGGACGAGACATGGTGCTGTCCTTGTGGTATGGTGACTCTACGCTGAATGCATTTATTTTGATTTCTAAGATGAGAAAAGGTAACAAAGAGAGAAAAAACCACTGATACTGGCTGGGAAAATAAAGACCAAAAAAAATGAAAGGAATGAAAATTAGAATTATTACTTGCTTTGGTGATGGGACAAGAAGTGGTACCTTCTTTATAATTGTCTCGGTCTCTTGGACTGATAACTTCATGAATGTTTTCGACAGTGTCTTACCGTTGCCTTGTGCTCTATTTCTTAACAATGCCAGTGGGCTTTAACTGTAACATAACCTGCAGATTAAAACCTGAAGTCAGTGGCATCAAAATTGTCACTGTTAACAGACGATCCATTTTCCAAGTTGAGTGGCACATACCCACTTTGATTTGGCTGCCACCTATTGTGGCCTCTAAATCATTATGTACTGTGGAATCTACATTCACCTAGCTTTCAAATGGCAATCTGTGGGGATGTAGTGGAGGTAAAAAATTATTTACCTGAGTTGGTTAGCACTGTGACCGGTTGTAAGATAAATGGGTCGTGTTGCAATTCAGCAGAAAGTAGAGTGGAATACAGTATGATTTTAACCTATCGTGGCCTCTAAACCATTATGTACTACAAAATATACATTCACCTACAATGGGCAACAAAATTGTTGAGACACTTGGCGGTAAAATTCAATTTTCAAGCGTCTTGGACACATTCCCCCCCTTCCCCTCCAAGCAATGTTCATTTTTCTAGTTCTTAGACTGCACAGACCACAATGCCTATACAACATGAAATTGGGGTTCTGGGGGTATCAGAGAATTATCACTAGATGCAAATAAAATTGAATAAGTGCTTAAATATCGAAAAGCATCATTTCCTAAAAGTGTCTCAACTACTTTGGCGTCCTTTGTCTGGAGTCTATTTATGTAAATTGTGGCTATTTCCATTATATATCCAAGCTCTAGCAAGTTACTTTTCACAAAAGCAACTAAATGCATGGTTCAGAGTGATTTGTGACTAAAGAAAAAGTGGCAAGTGTTTTTTTCTCACCAAAATATCGATGCAAAGACGAAACCTGGTCTATCCCATTAATAATTTGATCCATATTTAGCCCTCAAGGTGGTGTTTATCGCCACTTTTTCACTTTTAAAGCGTTCAAAGAGTGTCTTTATCACTTTCATTCAACTTAATTCTCACTATGATGCAATGGCAAGTTTTTTTCTATTCAGTTGTCATATTTTGACGAAAAAACAGAAATTGTACCGTTCTGTGGCAAAAAACTCTCTATGTCTGACCTCAATACAATGGTTTACCATCTTAGATGACCTTAAAATGATGTCACCGTAACGTTTGCATATCATTTTGATAACGGCATTGTACTGAGCACATAAAATTTTATATCAATCGATGGTTTAAGTGCTTTTCAACTTTTACAGGGCAAATTTTCAACGGCTTCCCATTGGTAAACCAGTTATATAGAACAGTTAATTAATTCCATTTTTAACACTTCACCATTGATAAAACATTGAGAACTTGTGACATGATGTTCAAAAGTGTGATAAAACAAGTGATCTTATTTAATTTTGTCTGCTGAACAGAATGCTGTTAACAGAATGCTTCAAACACGTAAGTGACATAAAAATGATGTCATTACACTTGGTAAACTGTCGCTAAACCGATAAAAAAGTACCTTCTGAGCCCAAAAGTTACTTTTATAACATAGTATCTCATTTTAATTGCTATTGTACAAAGTTTTTCCTTCCTTTTTCAGTTCAGCTTGGAATAATGATTATTTAATGCAGATAAATGCAGTTTTTTCACCGGTAACCACAAGTACCTACTAGTAACCATGCATAACCAAATGATGGTTAAAAGGAGACTCTTAATATTGATAAGTCAATTCGTGGTTACCCGTGCTTGGCTGCAGTTACCCGTTGATTTTCTTGTAAATCAGTTGTTTGAATGACTCCAAGATAGCCTGCTTTGGGAGTACCACCCATAGTTTGTAATTCAACAATTAGTTTATTATTGCATTCCTTTTTCGGAGAGAAGTAAGGTGGAGATGACGAACAGCCTAAACTGGCGATGTCATGCACGTATGTCACACAAGATTAAACTTCCCAAAAAGTTGATAATTTCCTTAAATTTTTGTACTAATGAGTGACCTTGCCATAATTTTCCCATGAAAAGAACCCAAATCCCGGAATAAAGTGATGGCATACATTTCAATTAAGTGCTACACTTTTCTGTTGCAGACAATGGGCGACAAAAGTGTTGAGACAGTTGGCAGTAAAATTCAATTTTTGAGCGTCTTGGACACATTTTCCCCCCTTCTACCCCAAACAATGTTGATTTTTTATTTCTTAGACTACACAGACCACAGTGTCTACACAATGTTGAATTGCGGGGGCAGGGATATCAGAGAATTAATGCTAGGTGCAAATAAAATAGAACAAGTGCTAAAATATCGAAAAGCGTCATTTCCTAAGTGTCTCAACTACTTTTGTGGCCCATTGTACCTTTCAAATGGCCTATTTCACTTAAAAATCTGTGGAGATGTAGTGGAGAAAATAGTTATGCACTGGTTACTTGATCATGCTGCGATGTGACAGGGCGGAAACATGGCACAAGTTATAAGTTATTTTTTAAAATCTCAAAGAGGCCTCAAAATAACTTACTTTTGACAAATCTGCTCTCTCTTAGCTACAAAATAACAGATTATGTTAAAAAATCAACTCAAAAAAAAATAGTTTAGCCGATATGAAAAGGCAGTTTTACACATGCATGGCTCATATTATTATTATTACTATCACTGTCACTGTCACTATCACTATTATTATTATTATCATCACTGTTATTACTATTATGATTCTGTTCCTTTTAACCCATTGACGCCTGAATGAAATTGCCTGCGACCCACCCCTAATTCCCTGGCATTTTTTGGAATATTTCAAAGCGAACAAAAGCACAAAAATAAACTATATGCGCAGTAACCACATACACAAGGTCAGGTTTTGAGACATCATTTATTTAAAGTTGAATAAATGAAGGGTCAAAATATTAAAAAATATTAACAAAAAGAACTCAACCTGATGTGTAAAACTGATGAGAAAACAAGAAATTATTTTATTTCTTTACCGTGCGACAAAGTGTCCCACAGAAGCTGAGAAAATTGACTTTGTGGAAATGAGGTTTTTTTTTATAGTTTATTTTATTGATAAAAACATATTGCAATATTGCAACAAATTAAGAAATTAGTGCAAAAAAGAGGGTTGTTACAACTGATAATATACTAATGAAAAATAGTCGATAATGTATACGATAGTAAATATTACAAACAATATGTCTCTCTAGATTTGTACAAATGTATATAGCTGGGGGAAAGGGCAACATAGTCACGTCAAGTCATTTGTCTGTTTCAAGCTGGATAATAAATTTGGATATGAATTCAGAAGTATCTTGTTTTTGCATTGTTTTGCAAGCATAGTGGTATTGGTTTGCATATAACAGAAGAAGACGCAAATCCTTTTTTGGTTATCAGAAAGATTGGTGTTTGGTGTTGGTAAATTGAGAAAGCATTGTAGCGAGGTTAGGCTGACATTGATTTGGTGTAAATTATTGAACCACTGAAGAGACTCGACACATAATTTCAAGAAAGATTGACGATCGAAGAATGCATGTTTAATAGAGTCATTTTCATGGCACAGAACACATTTGACACAGTCAGTGGGTATTCCAAATCGATTAAGTTCTTTATTAGTGACTAGTATTCTGTGCAACAACTTGAAATAGAATTGTCTTAACTTATTATCCCAAGTGATTTTGCAATTGTTTTGGATATAGTTCACCCAACTGTCAGCAACTTCAGGACAATTTTTCCGCCATGATTTAATAGCAGTAGGTTCTGTTTTGATTTCCTCTACAGAAAGTTTTCTTTAAATTGAGAGTGATATCTTTAGATGGCTGGAAATCAAAGTTTTCGCAAATTGAATTCAGATCCCAAGGTCCATATGAACTGATGCGTAACTTTTGAGATAAGCGGGAATAGCTGAGGTGATTTGGTAGTATTGCAGAAAGTTAACTTTGATGTTATATTTATTGCTGAATTCTTGTGGTGAAAGATAATTACCTTGATTGTGCAGCAAGTCTTGCACAAAAACATTACTATCCCGCCATGCCTTCCAAAAGACCGATTTGTTTTCTATAGTGATATCTCTGTTGTTCCACAAGATGAATTCGCGTTTCAAGGGATCTTCGTAATTGCTACGTAGTTCTTGAAAGTGATCAAGGAGTTCTGGATAAAAGAGAGGGATTTTTCTGTCTAATTTCGCAACACTGTAATTACAGTTTAGAAGAAAAAGGAGCCCGCCATGTTTATCGAAGTAGTAATTAGGGATTGCCGTCCAGGTGTCATGAGTGTTATTTAAGAGCCTACTTATTCAACTGAGACATAGTGCTTTTATAACAGTCCTGAAGCAGGGAAAGCTTAGCCCACCCTTAGATAAGGGGTGGAACAGAACCTGTCGCTTGATCTTATCTCTCTTATTCTTCCATAGAAAAGCAAACAGTTTACTTTGGGTTTGTTGTATTGCAGTTTCTGGGACAGAAAGCATGGAGGCAGTATAGATTAGCTGAGACAAACCTAGAGATGTTGCTAGCATAGTTCTCCCAAAGAGCGTCAGGTCCCGCGGCCGCCATATATTAAGCTTCGTTTCCATTTTCCTTATTTTGACATAAAAATTATTGTTGTTGTTGGCAGCTGCATCGTGGGAAAGGTAAGTTCCAAGGAATTTTTTGAGATCTTTTGGACACTGGAATTTTAAAGGCTATATCTTATTTTTGCTTGAAGCACCAATCCACAAGGCTTTGGTTTTCTTTTTATTTAATTGCAAAGCGGACAATACTCCAAATAAGTTAACTATATTCATGGCATTTCTAAGTGATGTACTATCTTCAAGAATCAGGGTTGTATCATCCGCAAACTGTGAGATCTTAGCGTTCTCTCCACTTGGTAGTTCAATGCCCCGGCAGAGTTGGTTTTGGCATATTTTGAGGGCTAGCATTTCGACTGCTAACACAAACAAAAGAGGACTCAGGGGACACCCTTGACGGACACCTCGAGAGACTTTGAAGTAATTAGTCATGAAACCTCCATTCATCACACCACTTTCAACATTATTATAAAGAATGGATATCCATTTTGTAATATTTGGACACAAAGTTGTATAATTCAATACACTTGTGGATAAAATTCCATCCGATGGTGTTGAAGGCTTTACGAAAATCAATAAAAAGTAGGATGCCTGGGAGTTTTTTGGCCTCTGTATATTTCATGATATCATTTAAAAGCCGAACATTTTGGCCAATGAATCTACTTTTAATGAAGCCTGTTTGATCAGAGTGTATAATCGAAGACAGTATTGACTCAATTCTTTGGCCGATTGCTTTTGCCAAGATTTTGTAATCAACATTTAAGAGAGTAAGCGGTCACCAATTGGACAGCTCAATAAGGCAGGAGTCGTCTTTGGTATCAAACAGATAATGCCACACCTTTGAGATATTGACAATTGTCCTTTGGTGAAAGCTTCGTTATATGAATTAAGGAGATGTGTGCCAATTAGGTCAAAGAATGTTTCATAAAATTCTTTGGAAAAGCCATCCTCTCCAGGGGATTTGTTGTTCTGAAAGGATGTTAAAACGTTTTTTATCTCATCAAGTGTTAGGTGAGATTCAAGAGACACTGATTCCTCAAAAGACAATTTGGAAATGTCTAGGTCCTCAACAAAGGCGAAAAAGTTGTCTCTGAAATTCGTGGAAAGAAAGCCAGATGATTTTGTTTCTAGTAAATGGCTATGAAATAATTCTATTTCTTGGTTGATTTGTTTCATGTCCGAAATAATCTCACCATTCTCAAGTTTTAACTGTGCAATAACCTTTTTCTCAAAGTTTCGCTTTTCTAAATTGAAAAAATAATTGGTAGGTTTCTCACCTTTTTCAATCCAGCGGGCTATTGAATGGAACATGGCTTCTTTGCCTTTTTTTTTCGTAAATATCTTTGAGTTCTGTCTTGATTGATTCATATTCATCCAACAGTGGTTGGTTGAAGTGGTTGTTCCTGTGACATATATCATTATCAAGGGCATCGAGTTTTCCATGGAGATAAGTTTCTCTGTTTTTAAATTCCTTGTGTTTAACTTTTGAGTATGATATGGTTTCAGAGCGAAACTTCATCATAATAAGTTCCCATAAAAGTTGATGGCTCTCAACTTCTTGATACTTTGCTAAAATTCTCGGTAAACGTCCTGTGATAAGCTGAACATAGTTTTCATCTTCTAATAGTTGGTTATTGAATTTCCACATGCCTGGGCCGCGATGAAACGCATCGTTGATTTCTACGCTCAAGTAAATGGCCTTGTGGTCTGGAGAAATTGAGGAGCGGATTTCAGCTGTTCTTATGTTTGACTTAAAAGACTGTGCAACAAGAAAAATCTTCAATTCTAGATTTAACCTTCAGAAATTTTGATTCATAAGTAAATGCCTTTTTATTGGGGTGTAGGACTCGATAAACATCAACAAGACATAATTCGTCCATAAAACTAAAAAGAGAGTTCCTGTAACTTGTTTCTTGCCATTGTCGCCCTCCACGTTTATCTATTGAATGAAGAGTGGTGTTCCAGTCACCAGCGATTATAGTTCTGGATGTGTTTGTTTTAGAGACAATATCTGTACATAAGTTCTGTGTAAACAAAGTTTGCTGTTGGGAATCACATGGAGCATAAACGGAAGCTAACAAAAATCTTCATCACCTAGCTTGATTTTTGCGATAGCCAATCTACCATTCAGATCAGTAGACAGACGCTCTAAAGAGAACAAAGAGTTTGGCCTCTTTGGTTTCCTGAAGACAATAGAAATCTGCTTTTTGATTCTTGAGATACAAAAACAATGCCCTTCGCTTGACGTGATTACGTAACCCCCTTACATTCAATGATAAGATTTTGATGAATTTCATAATATTGTACCGAATAAAACCTAACACCTATTCTTAAATGCACAATAGCTACGCTAACAAACAGCAACAAAGGCTTGAGCCAGAGAAAAAAAATAAGAAAACGAAAATATGACGACAGGCAAAAATACTAGTAGAGTTTAGAAATATAAATGAGCTACGTTTAAGAGACTAACTTACTTAGTAACCACAAAAGTAATCAAGATGAATGAAAGAATTACGAAGTGAAGTTGCACAGTTCTTAAAAAAAATACAAGACAAACACCGCACTCAGTAAACAACAACAACTAAAAAAGTGACTATGCTGGGAGGTTTGAAAGTATTTCTAATTTCCAAAAGAAAAAAAAGAAATTCTACTTCCAAACTTTCTGTAAAGGAAGGGAAGCAAAGCGAAAAAGTGCTAGCCTCTCTTCCTCCTTCCCGTTCGATCTCATTTCCCTCAAAATATGCAAATTTCCACTTCGATACGATATTTACGGTTTTTGTAAGATCTCCGCAAAATGGTTAATTACAAATTTTTAAGGTCGTTTTCACTAAAGATCCTAGTGGGGGATCCATCAGGCGACATTTTTATGAATATCTTACCGTCCAAGGACCAACAGCAAAGAAGTAAACTGTCTCTCCACATCTTGTTTGCTTGACCCATGACAAAGCATCTGTGACCTGTGAGGTTTTCATTAATAAAGATGTGATCTTTTAACTCTGGAATGGATACAGGGCATCTTGGAAATACACTTGACATTTTCGCTGTCTTGAGCCTTGTTCTTGCTTTATATAGTTTGGTTTTAACTTTGTGGCTCGCAAACTTAACGATAATTGCGGTATTGCTGCTTCTTCTTTTAAGATGATGCGATATTTCTATATCATTTGATGAAATGTCAACATCTAACGCATTGGCGATTGCGAGGACCGCCTCTTCCGTAGAGCTGTACACTTCTTTTGGGACACCATGGATTTCCAGGCTGTTTTTTCTTGTATATTGTTCTAAACTATTGACCGGAACTGTCGTGACTGCGTAGCGTTAGAACCGGATGTCATATTTAGTTCTTAGATGATTAAAGATGATTGACGAGTGAAATTGTAATAAGAGACAAGTATTATGAAATAGGTTGAGAGGGGAGAGACACGAACACAACGCAAACAACACGAGGATCGAGAGAGAAACTATTTTGTATTATTTTCGTTTCGTTTTGTCATTAAACCCGGGAATTGTTCACAACATCGAGAGTCTTTTGTGTACCATACAACTTCGGGACATAAGTGGTGCCGGGACCAGGATTTGCCGGGAGAAAAGGAGTGTGATTTCAACACAAGACCTTGCACAAACATGGGAGACTCAGACAACGAGAAATCCGACCAAGGTGAGACAGGCATGTCACAACAAGAACAAGATCTCGAGAAGAAAATCAAGAAAGAAATTGACAAACTAAAATTCTACTTAAAGGAAAGCGATGAGCTTTAAGAAGACTGCGATTACAGCGAGATTGCAAGCGAACGGATGAAATTCAAGACCGCTTAAATGACCTTATGTCAACACTACAAGAACTTAAAATTGACCGCGGAATATCGACGCAGAGAGAGGTGAGACAGTGGAAAAAGGACTTGAAGGCCACATACGTGCCGCTTTTGGAAATGAAAACCAAACTAAGCAAGGTGTTGGAGGAAAAAGAGCGAAACAAAAGTCAAAAGGCCGAGGAGGAGAAACTCAGAGCAAAATTCAAGCAGGAGGAGAAATTTAGACGCGAGATCCAGCAACAAGAGAAGGAACTTTGGGAAGACAAGATGACGGCGGAGTTAAAATTAACAGAAACGAAAATCGAGATGGAAAAAGCCGCGCAAGCTGCCTGTGTGAAGCTGCCAGAGCTCAAGATAACCCCTTTCAATGGCACTTCGGTTGACTGGATCAGGTTTGAGAACATGTTTACATCAAAAATAGACAGCAAGCCATTATCGGACGAGGAAAAATACGGCTACCTTTTGGAGCTGGTGGCCCCAAAGGTAAGAGATAGACTAGCTAATTTAAAGCCGGGTACTCTGGGGTACAAGACGGCGTGGGACAGGTTGAGAACTGAGTTTGGACAGAGCAAAACTGTTGTCACTGCACATATGGAAGAGATAATTAACTTGCCAGTTACCAGAGGACTAAATTACGAAAGGGTGCGCGAATTTTATGAGAGGCTAAGCAAGAATTTTGACGCATTGCAAACTCTGGGGGAGGGAGAGATGCTCAAGGGTTTTGTTCTGTCAACCCTGAACAAGCTTCCCCAAGTAAAACCCGATTTGGTGAGAACAGACAAAGGGTGGGAAGATTGGAACATGGAAAAGTTGATCAATTCTATCCAAAAATGGCTCAAGTGCAACAAACCTGAAGACAATCACAAAGATCAAACGGAACCAAAAAGAAGGGAACGTAGTTATTTTGGCCAGAAACAGCCCCACTGCCTGTTCTGTGAGAAAAACCACTGGGGAGAATCGTGCCCAACATATGACACAATCGCGAAACGGAGAGAGTTCTTTGCAGCAAGACGACTATGTTTCAATTACGCCCGCCCAGGACATACCGGGAAGGAATGTCAAAACAGGTTGTGCTATAAGTGTAAGAGCAAACACCACACCAGCCTATGTGATAGGTCCAAGGGAAGCGAGACGCAAGATCCCAACGCCACGCTAAGCGGATACGCGCCGTCTGTCAAGGAAAGGTCCCTACCCGCCATAGTACCATTGAAAATCCAGGGGAGTATGTTTTGGGCTTACCTAGACACAGGGTCGGGAAGAAACTTTATCTCCAAAGAAGCAGCTAACAAGTTGAAGTTAAACCCAATACGTCACGAGTCACGCCACATTGTAACGGTTAATGAGACGAAGAAACAGTCTATGCCAATCTATGACGTGACAATCAACTCAATCGACAGTAAGGCAAGCGAGAAAATAGAAATCACAGGAAGCAAACTCAGATTTCACAACTATCAAGAGGCCCACCCTTTCAGAACTGAAGGAGAAATATCAACATGTCCAGGGAAAGATGTTTTACAGAACCGCAAGCAAAGAGTATCCAATCCATCTAATACTCGGGGATGCAACCTACTGCAAGATCAGGACGGAACAAGTGTATAAGGGCAAACCAGAAGATCCAATCGTTGAGGGAACCACATTTGGCTGGGTTGTTCATGGTGGGAGAGAATACACAGACAGCAATTGCATGTATGTGAGAGAGACTGACGAGTATGAAAGACTACTCGCTTGACATTTTAGGAGTAGAGGACCGGGGAGAAGACGATCAGCTAGACATCTACAAGGAATTTCAAGAGGGCATATCGAAGAGAAGTGATGGCAGGTACGAGGTGGGCGTGCCATGGATTCCAGGTGCCAAGCTCTCAAATACAAATGAGGAGCCCAGCAGGAGACGTCTTCACAACGCAGAACGAAAACTGAAGAGAAACGAAGAGCTGAAGATTAAGTATGACAACATAGTTTACGAACAGATCGAGTAGAACATCGTCGAGAAAGCACCAGAGCAGCCAATGGGTGAACGTGTATTTTACATGCCCCACAAGCCGGTGGTGAGAGAGAGCGCTACTTCAACCAAGGTGAGAATGGTGTTCGATGCAAGCACGAAACCACATCCACTCGCCAACAGTGTGAACGAGTGCATGCACACCGGCCCACCGCTACAACTACTGCTATGGGACATCATGATTAGGGCGCGAATGTCATCTGACATACTGCTGGCAGATCTTCAAAAGGCGTTCCTACAGATTGTAATCAAGGAGGAGGACAGGGATGTGTTCCGCTTCTTATTCAACATAAATTGAAAGGAAGAGCATTTATGTTTTGCAAGAGTGTCCTTCGGAACAGAAGCTAGCCCGTTCATGCTGGGGGCTACCCTTCAGCATCATTTCAATGAACAACTGCCGGAGTTAGAGGATACTGTCCAAATGCTAAAAGAAAACACTTACGTGGACAATCTCATGAAAACCGGAAGGGGTGTGGAGGAACTAAAGGAGTTCAAACAGGAAGCAACTGAGATTCTTGAAGGCGCCAGGTTCCCAGTACACAAGTGGGAGTCCAACATTCCAGAATTAGATAGTGAGGACAATCCAAGCAGGTTGCTCGGACTCATGTGGGACAAGAGGGAGGATATGCTAGAGATCCAAGCACAGATACAGGGTGAACAAGCACCAACAAAACGATCCATTCTCAGTCAACTCTCAAGTATCTATGATCCACTCGGCATAATTTCACTGACCATGGTAGAGGGCAAGCAAATTTACAGAGAGGTGTGTGATGAAAAGGTTGGCTGGAACACTGAAGTGAACAGTGTCAATTCACGAGATTGGCTCAAGTGGAGTAGTCAGCTGAGGAACATCAAGGTGCCCAGGAGCGTAGCCAGAGATATCAGTAAGATAAGGGCTGTACATCTCCACGCTTTCGCAGATGCCAGTAACATAGCGTGTTCAGCAGTGACCGTTGCTGTAGTGGAACACTCAACAGGTTTTGTGAAGGTGCTGCTAACGTCAAAATCGAGGATTTCAAAATGTAACACATCGATTTCAAGGCTAGAACTGGTGGGAGGTCAGATGGCCGCAAACATGGTGAGAAATTTACTGACAACACTGGGGCGGTGGCCTATCACTTCAGTGAACATGTGGATGGACAGCATGGTTGCGCTATTTTGGATCTGCAACCCAGGAAGAGCATGGAAAACATTCGTATCCAATCGAGTGAGGAAGATCGCTGGGATCACTCAAGAAACCGGAATCCAGTGGAGATATTGTGCAACTGACAAGAATTTGGCAGACTTAGGAAGCCGTGGTGCCTCACTAGAGAAGATGCAGAAAGGGCAGTGGTTTGAAGGGCCGGAGTAGTTGCTACATGAGGAGGAGTGGCTTGAACAGCCGGAATTAGAGAAAACTAAAAGCGTCAGTGAAGAACACAGACCAGAAAAGGAAGAAACGCTTTATTCAGCCAAGAAGGAGCCTGATGAGTGGGACACACTCCTCGCTAGAAGCAAACTCTGGAGAACCTTCCGAGTCACCGCGTGGGCTCTACGGTTCAAACACAACTCACTCACCAAGAAACATAGAACGAAGAAGAGAACAGGGCCGTTGACAACCAAGGAGTTGAGTTACGCAAGAGACCGATGGATGAGGAAAGAGCAAGCAGACCTGGAACCAAATCTAGAAAGCCTAGAGTACACACAATTTGAAGCTGTAGTGATGGATATCGAACAACATCTCAACAACCGTCCTTTGACATACATGGAAAGTGAAACAGGAGAGGAGCAAGTGTTGACGCCTAACACACTCGTGGGGACAAGAATCGTATACCGTAGAAGACATGGAGTTGGACGGAGGCAAAGTCACCAAGTTACATGCACGATTGAATGAGAAAAGGCAGCATGTGTGGCAGAGGTGGAAGAAGAAGTATGTTCATGGCCTTATGGAAAGTCACCGAATCAAGAGAGGCGAGAGTGACTACCCAGAAATCAGAGAGGTGGTACTCATCATCGGTGATGAGAAGAACAAAGGAGAATGGAAGAAAGGTCGTGTTCTGAAACACATCAGAGGCAGAGACGGAGTTGTAAGAGGAGTTGATTTGCTACACAAGGGAAACCAAATCCACAGGCCAATACAGCTGGTGTGTCCTCTCGAAATACGGAGCCCACCTGAAAGGAACACAGAGGAGTTAGCGGAGATTAGAGTGCAGGGGAGAACCGTTGAGAGAAGAAGAGCAGCAGTAGTCGCAGGAGCTAAAATCAGATTGATTGCCGCGGATGATTGAACTTTGAATCGTTTTTTTTTCAGTTTCAAGTGACATTGATCGGGATAAAAGTAAAATTTAAGTGATAATCAAATTTTAGGGGAGCGTGATCGAAACTGTCATGACTGCGTAGCGTTACAACCAGATGTCATATTGAGTTCTTAGATGATTAAAGATGATTGACGAGTGAAATTGTAATAAGAGACAAGTATTATGAAATAGGTTGAGAGGGGAGAGACACGAACACAACGCAAACAACACGAGGATCGAGAGAGAAACTATTTTGTATTATTTTCGTTTCGTTTTGTCATTAAACCCAGGAATTGTTCACAACATCGAGAGTCTTTTGTGTACCATACAACTTCGGGACACTATCAAGGTTATCCCATAAGTTGTATATTTCATCGTCCTGTTTATTAACCTTAACTTTTGCTGTGTTGAGTTCCTGTTCCAAAGCCTTGTTTTGTTCACACATTTTTGACAACGATTCTTGTAAACTCTGCACCTTGCAGTCTTTCAATTTCAAAGATGCTTTAAGTTCTTTCAATTCGTCTCTGAGTTAACCATTTTCATGTAAGATTCTTGCAATGGTATCTTGGATGTTGTCCAGAATTCCCTTCATATCTTTGAGACTCGTGTTGCTCGATTCTCTGACCATTCTCTCGGTTTCGGATTGCAAGGACGCCATAACCTGGTTGTCTGTCGATTTGACAAGTTTTGCACGTGGTTCCAATGTCTCTGGTGAGCTGCTATTATGCTCTTCCCATTTTCTAGTACCTGTTGTTTTAACTTTTACTATTTTGTCTGGCATTTCAAGTTACGGTTCGGGGAAGGAATTGGAGGCAGTATCAGAGCTTTTAAATTAGCTGCCACCCGCCATGACGCTCTCTCCCAGTTTTTCAATATAGTTTTGTGAAAATGAGTTAATTATTGACTTTGGAGGACAAAAACGAAAACAATGAAAACTAAAGGTGAAGAACTCATGTAAAAATTGATCTGAAAACAAGAAATTGAGTAATTTCTTTGCCGCTCGACGAAATATTACAGCACTGGGAAAGAAAGATGAAAAGACGAAGAAAACAAGCCAATTATTTTGAGATCAGTCGTATTTCAACTGTGTTAAATTAGTGGCCATTTAGTTCTTTTCTCAGCGGTTCTGTAGTAACTGAATAAGACTCCAAAAAATATTTGAATGAAGTGAATAAACTAAATAAACAAAGCACCTTAAATATGCAGAAATCCAGCATGCAAGTTACTGTTCATGTTTAAAACCTAAAATTCCCAAATACAGGGAACCAAATGAAAGAAATGCGAAAGGAAGTTCAATATCATTAAATTTTCATTCAAGCTGAGGTGAAGAAACCTATTTAAAAGCAAAAAATTGGTCAAAATTTCACAGACGTGCTTCGCTTCATGACCGTATGTTCAAGTTATTCCTCATGCTAACATGAAAGCTGAAGATTTTGCTGACTACTTTTGCAGTCATTTTAACGCCTGTGGCTTTACCAATCATTCCAAAAGTTGAATGTAACTTCAAAGTGATAATGTACATTACCATTTTTGTTTCTCAAGTCCGAAAAGCTGCTTTAAATCTTCGATCTGTCGTCAAAACTTACTTGAAAGCGCCCCAATCTTCATGTTTTCGCAGCAGTTATAGGAAGAAAAACTTCTTCACCAGAAAGTTTTGAGGACTCTGTACTCCTTGATCCTCCATTCTGAGGCCACCTAAACATTGATTTATTTTTCCTTTCTATTTTAAAGCCCAAATCAGTAATTCATCCGTGTCAGGAATGAAAACAAGAACTTGGAAGTTTTTAGATTTGGCCCGCAACGCGCCATGATTACCTGCACTTTTCAAGCGCGCGATTTTAAGAAGAAAAACCGTCTTTCTAGGACCCCTAAAGTCCTCTAAAAATATGCTCAGAAAGCCCATTCTGATTGGTTTATTTGTCCTCGAGAACAATAGAACAATAGGAGAACCAAAAAGTCTTCAGAGAGGGTAGGAAAGGCAATTGTCCCCACGTGCTTTTTTTTCGGGCGGTTACGGGCAGCACAGGGAAATGGAGGAGTTTTTCGCACTGGCGGTTACAGGTGGCACAGGCTTCAATGGGTTAACTCTCATCGGGCGAATTTTCACTATCTTCATGGATAAATTGCTGCCCTTATCTTATTTTTATGTTCTGCATACCACAATGAAATCAATGTGTTTCCTTGGAGTCTTTTCTATGCAAAAGCAAACATTGGTACAAAAAGCTGGAGAAATATTTATGTAAGAACAGCAATAGAAAGAGCTGGCAAAACAACAATTTTTCCCAGCGATGTAATCTGGTAAGTTGCATGCAAATTAAGAAATCTACTGTGTTAACAAGTCTAGCGTGTTAAAAAACAAAGAAGTAACTGTGTATACAATGTACAAAGCTCTACATTGTTAGCCAAATGGAAACAATGGCCATAAGCACGTTACTTCAAATCAGTTGTTTTCTTTTGTGTATACGCACGATAAGCGTGTCATGTTAGAACCATGCGAACGTGTAGCTACCATGCCGTGTGCGTGCTTTCACCTTATTTACTGTTTTCCCATGGAGGGTCACCTATGGATCCCTGAAGCAAAATATACGGTTATACTAACATACTGAAGGAAAGTCAAATATACGGTTGTACTAACGTGCTGAAGGAAAGTAAAATATACGGTTGTCAATACATTCTGAAGGAAAGTCAATAAAAGATAGGGTCGTACTAACGTACTGAAGGAAAGTAAGTAAAATATGTGGTCATACTAACATATTGAAGGAAAGTGAGTGAATGTATGACTGCAATAACGTAATCATTTATGGGTACCTGACAACAACCTCTGTTTCAAATTAAGGGAATTAATAAGGTGGACGATTGCAACACTTAACTAGCATGCCTGTTTCCTCTTACCAGAGTGATTCGCCCCAATAACAAGCTAACCTGGCCTTGTAGCTACTAATTATCTGTAACTGTACACTGTATAGTACCGTTCAAATGTAAGTAACCACCTCTTGTCTTGTTTCTAGCGATATGTGTCTCCTTTCTTGCAAGACATGTCTCATTTCTCTCCAGATGCATATTGTTTCTCTCAAGAATCACCAAAGCATTTACTATGGAATATATTACCCAAAAGAAGCTGGTGTGCTTATCAAAAGCAACTGCTAGTATGCTACAACAACAAGTTCCATCCAATGTGAAATACTGTATGTATTGATAGCTCGCTCTGTTTGCATCAAACAAACATATCAAAAGTTTGTAATGATATGTTTACATCCATCATTTGGATCATGGTGGAACATGAAATTTTCAACCATAATTTGCGAAGGAAACAACCTTGAGTTTACGAAGGGGAGGAGATAGAACAGAAAAATAGCAAGGGTTTAATACAGTACAGCACAAAAATTTTATGATTTGTTTGTGAAAAAAGAATCATGCGGCAGATAATACTGGTGATTAACTTTCATGGTGGGTAGATTTAGATCACATGCTAAGCAACATGTTGAGCAAGTGACTCAAAATTTATTCAGGATCAAAACAACTTGTGGTAAAGCCCTTGGCTTTTTGTTTGGTGGACTATTTTGTGTTCTTATGGTGACGAAAATGCAGATCATTGAATGAGTTCAATCGCCACTTCCACATGTAGTTTTTTGGTGGTTACCTTGGGAGTTTTTGCACTCAACAGAGAGACAAGTGCCAAGTGAGTAAAATCAATAGGTTTGTGGAAGTTGTCTATTTTATTGCTCCCTTAAAAATGATTTTCATTTGATTTATAACAGTAACTTTTATTGGTTGGTTCTGAATAGTGGTACTGAGTTCATAATCAATGTTACGTTTACGGCAAGATAGAAACGAAGCACAGAATGCAAAATATGTGTGTGGATGTCCTGGAGTTCCCGATGTCTTAATGTGTGTAAGGTTGGGAACAACTTGACGAATGAGAGAAATGTTTTGCTTTGGTGTCGTGTTTATCGATTTTTGTGTGGCAAAAGTGGAAGAAACAAATATATTGATTTCTGTAGGGGAATACCTACAAAATATAAGAAAGCTTCTGTGACAAAAGACTTGAATAAAACGAGATGTGTCTCAAGAGAAATGAGACTCGTCTCGAGAAAAGTGAGATGCATCTGGCGAGACTGTGGTAACTTACATGTGAGTGGTACTGTATATGTTAAATTTTCATTTTTTTTCCAATCAAATGGAAAGAGTTAATACAAAGTAAAGTTATTGGAGACTATTTTAGACAGATAAATTTCTGCTATTGATCACGCTTAAAGCAATATACATAACTCTCTTAAATATTTAGCTTGAACCTAGTCTATATACAGGGTAGTATACTGAATGCTGGTATGTAATTTCCCATATCCACGCACCCAAAAAGAAATCATGACTTAGAATCATTACAATAAATTTTAATGATAACATAAATGTCTGTAACACTTATTCTGAGAGCCCCAGAAAATGTTCACCTGGCTGGATTCCAGGTAGTGCTTCTACGATCAGCAAACATTTGAAGTCAAACAAAAAAATGGTAATCAGCATAATTTAATTCTCACCAACATATCAAGCTACACAGAAATGGTGTGTACCAATATTCACACTTCCCGTAAAACGTTAGTAAGGGGAATTTAACACTTTCCTTATCACATTAGTAATAATAATAATAATAATAACAGTAATAACAATAGTAATAATTAAAACTTATATAGCGCAATTTTCCATGATATACACGATCAAATGGGTTTTACAATTAGATGGTTAGTAGTTGGTAAGACCTCAAAACACCAAATTTACTTTTCTTGAGCAAGTAAGTAGGCCTAACTGCTTGTTTTGCCACAGTTACTTTCCTTTGTATGTTGGCACATTGTATGTTATAATACAAACCTTGTTTATTTTCAAAACTTTCTCCCGTAAGTTGACAGTAAATACAACTCTTGTTTCTACTCAGGTTTTTCCTTAGTACGTTAGTACAACGCTTGTTTTTATTCAAAACTTTCCTTGGTAACTTAGAGCTAAGTACGAACCTTCTTTCTATTCAAAACTTTCAATTGCATTCATAACTGGAAACAACGGAAATAACTCTTAAGTTTTGTTTAGAGTTTTTGTACTTACTTACATGTAGTACTTAGTACAGTTTGAAGAAGAACTAAAGCAAAAATTGTAATAAACGATTCCTTTTCTGTGCTTGGTATTGAAATGTAGAGCCATAGAGTTTATTGTCTCGGAATGTGTGATCATAGATCTGTAGAGCCGTGGAACCATGGAGCCCTAGAGCTGTAGCGCCATAGAGTTCATTATCTAGAAACATGTGATTGTAGAGCCATGCAGTTCATTATATGTAGAGATGTGTGATCGTAGAACCATAGAGTTGATTATGTGGAAATGATCGTTAATGGTAACCATGGTAACATGCCACTGTTTTGTATGTACATGCAAGAGAAGAAGTACAAAGTGATCAGTGATAAAAGCGTAGAGGTGTTGCCCTTTACAAAAACCTCTAGGGCAATATGAGGTTCATAAGACAGATGCCAGTTGGGCCGAATTTGAACCAGTGACACCAAGACAGTAGACCACTACTGCACTCCTGCATCCTATCAAGCGAGCTATCAAGGTGTTGCATGAAGACTTGAATCAATTGCAGGGGTGTATGGAAAAAAGCCCTAAGTGACTTTTGATCTCATGTCAAATTCTCCTTTTCTGTACAAGGAAAGGAAAATTTGCTAAGAGAATCTTGCAGTTTATCGGATGTCACTAAGGGTCTTTTTCCACACACCCCTTCAATTATTAACTGTTACATACTAATTATAATTAAAATTTATTACTGCACATACAGACACTGAACAAATTTGGCAATTACTCAACTATAAATAATTATTTCAATCCAAAAACAAAAAAGACAGTATTAAAGTCAATGATCCAGGGATGATATTTGTTAAATTTCAGATCTATAGCTTTAATATTCAAGCTAGAAAAAATATTTGTTAAATTACAAAGGATGTATGGGAACGCTATTACAGAGAATGTATGGGCATTTTAAACAATGTAATTGCAAATTTCTCAGCTATAAAAAAAAAATCAATCTGAAAACAAAATGGACAGTTTCAGGGACAATGATACAGAGATAATGTCTGCATAATTTCAGATCTATAGCTCTACTAATCAAGCTAGAAAAAAATATTTGTTCAATTACAGAGCATGTATGGGAACACAAGTACAGAGAATGTATGGGTACGGTCACATAATTGCGAATTACTCCACCATAACAAAATTTAATCCAAAAACAAAATGGACAGTTCAAAGTTATAATATAACAGTTATATAACAGTTATAATTTTATGTAGAATTCTTTTACAACTTTAATAAATAAATCTAATTATTAAAATATATATTTGATAAAATTCTGTGACATAAATAATATGCATAATTATAGTGTATTAGCTTAGATTTAATTTAGTTAAAATGATTAACTTTTTATAGATATAGCAAGTATTTAACCATGTTAGTGCGATGTAAAACCACTGATAAGTAGGTTGAACAGATCCCTCGTGAACTTACTAACACTGTTCGCCTCAACAATATTTTGAGGTAAGAAATTCCAGTCTTCAATGTATCTTGGCCGAAAAGAATACTTAGGATATTTGTACGTCTATAGGGTTTCCAGATCTTATAACTATTAGAGGATCTTGTATGTCCAGTAGAGAATGTTACATAATCTTCTAGTTAACCGCGCGGCCATGAGCCGAACGCGGTTCATGTTCTGCCCGTGGTTTATTTTTTGGTTTTGTCGGTGACCAGACCCAAACTCCCTCTCGGCCAAATTTTAAATCACGCAACCTGTGATGTTTTTTCGCCAAAAGCTGTTCAAAAATTAATACATGGACAATGTTAAGGATATTGTTTTCTGTCTTTTGTGTAAAATATATTTTGTTTTGGTTTTATTGAAGCGTTGGATTCCAAGGGCATAACAAATATGCTAAAAAAGGTATTACGTCAGCCATGGAATGCGCTGATGTTGCAGCTTTCACTTTCGCTACATAAAAAATAAGATCGTGTTTACTTTGCAAGTTTATTTCGGCAGAAGTGACGGTCATTAATTTATTTGCAATTTTGCGAGTATTTCTTGTGGTTTTAGGCAAATGAAGGAAAATCTTTCGCTGTTTCATCGCAGCGAGTTCGGTGAACAGAAGCAAAATTAAATATTTGCAAGCCATGCAAAGAACATATCAGAACATGCAAGAATTAGGTCATTGGTAGGGAAATAACCACTGTACTAAAGATAGCCGTGGATAACGTAATTCTTGAATTACGTGACTCGTATGACTACTTTGCTCGCCCTTTACTCATGCAAAAAAACAAATTTAATCATGACTTTTAAGATTGAAAGTTGCTGTTAATAGTGTTCGTATCTTTATGCCCATACATATCCCGAAGAAAGTTCCAGATTAAGACTGTTACGTCATCGGAGATTTCACAATGGCTATGACTGATGGTGGAATAATAGAGTTTGTGTTGAGCGAGTGATGTGGTGTCTACAGTAATCACTGAATCATCAAGGACTGCTTTGGAATATGCACTCCATTGCGACTGTAGTGCTAAGAAAACAGTTAAACTTTAAAAGCGCGGTTATAAGATCTAACAGATCTTCTTGTTTTTTTTGTCGGTGACCAGACCCAAGCTCCCTCTCGGCAAAATTTTGAGTCACAACGTGTGATGTTTATTTGCCAAAAGCTGTTAAAACATTAATACACGGACAATTTTACGGATATTTTTTTCTTTGTTGTGGGTAAAATATATTTTCTTTTGGTTTTATCGAAGCATTGGATTCAAAGGGAACAATAAATACATGTAAAGAAGGTATTACGTCAGCCATGGAATGCACTGAGGTTGCAGCTTCCAATTTTGCCACGTGACAAAATTAATAAGATCGTGTTTACTTTGCAAGTTTATTTCACCAGAAGTGACGGTCATTAATTTATTTGCAATTTTGCAATTATTTCTTGTGGTTTTAGGCAAATGAAATTAATTCTTTGGCTGTTTCATAGGAGCAAGTTTGGTGATCAGAGGGAAAATTAAATATTTGCGAGCCAAGCAAAGAACATGTCAGAACGTGCAAGGATTACGTCATTGGAAGGGAAATAACCAACGTACTAAAGATAGCCTTGGATAACGGAAGTCTTGAATTATGTGACTCGTGTGACTACTTTGCTAGCCCTTTACTCGTAGAAAACACCAATTGAATTTAATCATGACTTTTGAGAAAGAAAGCTGTTGTTAATAGTGTTATTGTCGTATCGTTCATATCATTCCTGCCCATACATATCCCGAAGAAAGTTCCAGATTAAGACCATTACGTCATCCGAGATTTTGCAACGGCTACAACTGATGGTGCAATAATAGAGCTTGTGTTGATCAAGTGTTGTGATGTCTACATAAACAAAAGTATCATCAAGGACTGCTTTGGAATGTGCACTGCGTTGCAACTGTTGTGCTAAGCAAACAGTTAAATTTTAAAAGCGCGGTTATAAGATCTAACAGATCTTCTTGTTTTATATTGGAGAAGCCTTTGATGTACTTTAAAAGTTGTACAAAACATAAGAAGTTTTGACAGGTTTTTAGATCCCTCTATCTGAGCTTAGACAGTCTTTCATCATAAGCAATGTCCTTGCCAACAATTCAACTAGAAGGATTTTGTTGTATTCATTCTAATATATACAACAAATATTGTTGATTAGGGTTCCAAGCGGGGTATGCATATTCAATCATTGCAGGAACTATAGAAATGTACCCAGTTTTGTAGCCTCTGTGCGTCTGCCAAGGGTGTGTTTGAGTAAAGCCAAAATGCGGTTTGCTTTTGTAGCAACTGATACAACATGGGTTTTCCAATTCAGGTCATTAGAGAGGGTGAAACTAAGATCCTTGTGCAAAGATACTTTCCTTAATGGAATCGAGTTGATGTCATGAGAACAATTGTTTGCTGCCCTTGATCTTGAAATTTTGACAATTTGCACTAATTACTCATTTCACATAAGCCTTGTTGAACGGGAACAGAGATGGTATCCATGGAATCAGAGTTACATAGCAGCATGTTATCTGCAAACTTTTCACTTGGGCAGGATAAAGTTTCTGGTATGTCATTTATGTACATTACAAAGTGAAGAGGCCCCAAGATAGAAACCTCTGGCACACTTGATCATGAGATGACATGTCCTCAGTCAGAGAGGGAACCATTGATGACTACTCTCTGCTTTCAATTGTGAAAAATAGAAGGAACAACTGACAAAGATCCTTCCTGAAGCAAACAAGCTATTACCCCATCAGGACCAGACACCTTACTAGCATTTAAACCGAGCAAAACCTTCTCAACATCTGACTTCTTGCAGATAAGATCGCCAATAAAGTCATCAGTTAGCGGAGTGCAAATATCAGTACTTGGAGGAGCGGCATCTGAATTGTTGAGTACAGACAAGAAGAGTGTTGAATAACTAAGCTTTATCAGCTGCAGATGTGGGACCTTCATTATTAAGCTCCACAGTTGGCAGCTCCAATTGATATTTGTTCTTGGATATGATGAAAGACCAAAACTGCTTGGTGTTTTCCAATTCAATTAACAAATGGATGTGAGACCAATAGCTCTTGTTTAGGTCTGATTTGGGTTGGTTTGTTAAACTTTTATAATTGTTCCAGTCATTTTGGTCATTGTAACTTTTGGTCGTTTGTAACTTTTGCTCTTTTCCAGAGACATTAATTTTATGCTTGTGAAGTAATCTTCCAATTTGGGAAGTTATCAAGAGAACATTTTTCTTAGGTTTGATTTTCTTGGAAGGGATGTTGTTGCGAACGGCTTTGAAGAAAAGACATTTCCATCTCTCCCAGATATCATCAATGTTTGTGGCGAAGACTAAATCCCAGGGTGCACTAGATAATTCTGTGCCAAAACTGTCTCAATTTGCATTTTTGTAGTTGAAAACCACTTTTGATGGTTGTAATGGACATTTTTCTTTGGTAATTAAATGTGAAGTTAATGATGTTGTGATCTGAAGAAGTAAGACTTTTGCCAATATCGATATCTGTAATATTTTTGGGGCTGCCAATTATTTTTAAATCCAAGATTGACTTGGAATGCGTTAGGCCTTCGTTGACTTGTGTTAAGGCAAAGTGGTTAATGATGCAGTCACAAACAAAGTCGGACAACTGATTAGGTTGAAAAGGTGAGCAGTGTTTTCCCTCCAATTTTTCCTTCGGGAGTTCCTTGGACTCCTTCAACCTAAGGCTGAGGGTCCAGAAGAAAAAACTGGGGTCCCACAGTTCACATTGTTTTAAATTCCAAGAGAACAATACAATCTTTTGGCAGGTAATTAATTTTATTGCACCACCCAGTAGAATGGTATAGGCACCCAAGAATAAATAATCATATCTATTATTCACTCAGTCTCTGTTATGTTTTTTTATTAAAAAGGAATAAAGTACTTCAGGTATTTCTCACTGATTCATAAACTAAGTCAGAAAGATATAAGCTCCAATACAAAATTCTGGTAACTCAAAAAACTTGAATGCTTCTGAAAAGAAACTTCACAACTTAAGTTGAAATTTGGTCTGGAAGTAGCTCTTTGGGTTACCAGTAGCATCTCTTTTCAAAACAGGGTGCAAGATTCAGGAAACAAATTAGTAACATCAAAACTTTTCACTTTTGCTAAGTTTTCATGGCACTAAATGTTCTTGCTGCAGTTAGGAAATCAACATCTTCAAAGTGGGGCCCAACTAGTCTTACAATCATCATCGTATTCAGCCATTCAGGATTAAGTCTGTTTCTCAGCTTGGTCTTAATTGAATTTTGAACAGAAAAACCTTGCTCACAAGGGGCACTTGATACTGAGATTACAGGACTGATCTAGCTAATTACACAAAATCTGGGTGAACATTTTTATACTTTTGGATGAGAGTGCTTGTAAACTGTTCAAAGTTCATAGCTCTGTAACTCCGTACTAGATGCTTGAACTGAAGGAACTGGTTTTTCACACCTATCTGAGTCAAGAACAATTTTGAAGTGATGACAGAGTCTGTTGAGTTGTTGGCTGCCATGGTTTCCTAACTCCCTTACATCACCAGGCAGTCTTCTAGGGTTGAAGATGATGTCAAAACACTCCAGTAGCTCTTAGTCATTTTCTGGAAACCTGTCGTGTAGGTTGTTTGTAAGCTGGTTCAGGTATCTCCTTCGTGCTGAGTTGAACCTGGTTCTAAGGTTGTTATTGTCAGCAATATCCACTCCCTTGTAGCTATTCTTCGCTGAGCTTGGAACATCACCTAGGTCTGCCAACACTTTGTTTACTTTGGGAGATCCATCAATCATCCCTTGAATTGTCTCAATGTTGAAGTGACACTGTTAAATGACAGACAGGTTGGCAACAATCTTCTGAAACAGAGGGTATGTTTAATGCCAGCAGCATTGCAGTTAGTTAGTCTCTTGTTTCCCACAAGTGAAGTGTTAGAGCCAGTTTCTGGCATAAATAGCTAATTTCTTTTCAATGGAAATGTCACATGTTTCATCAAGCATCAGTCCATTAAAAGGTGTGTTAGAATCAGTTAAATCCAAATCAACAAATTTTTAGAAACGGATTTCACTAAAAAGGTTAACGGTAAAAAGCAACAACATTTCGACCTCTCAACAGTCATTTTCAAGTTGAAAAGTAAAAGTTTTGCATGCGCCCAAATATATACAATCGATTATAAGAATGCTAATGAGACACTGACTAAAACTCTAAAATATTTACATAGAAACAATACAAGAAAATTGTGGCATGAGTAATAAAAATGTTAAGGTGATAAAAACAGTTTAAAATAAAATAATTAAAATAATTAAGTAAATAGCTTCACGCAGATGAGTCACTCTGTTTGTTCAATTTTGGTTGAAGTTTATGAATAAAAAGCATTTCAAAAATCAAACACTTGACTGTTTGATTTTTGAAATGCTTTTTATTCGTAAACTTCAACCAAAATTGAACAAACAGAGTGACTCGATCCGCACGAAGCTATTTAAAACGTTGTTGCTTTTTAACGTTAGAATCATTCAGTTCTTTTTTCAAGTTATCTTCAACACATTTGGCCAAAACAGATTCCATCTCTTGTAAAAAACCAGAAGTATCACTATATCCATTAGCAACCTGAAGTTACATTATTGGAATAAAGTTAGCAGCAATGTTGTTCTTTGTCATAACATATACTGTTGTAAGCTGGATTATGTACCTTCTCGTGATTTCCTGTGTTTCATACTCGATGTTCCTCTTGGCATTTGCAACTCGACGTCACCAAAACCTGGATCGGACCAGACCAGATCACGGATCAGATCACGGAATGGATCACAGATCAGATCACTGATCGGATCATGGATCGGATCACGGATTGGATCATGGATCAGGTCAAGGAAAAAAATTCAAGATTCAAAATTCAAAATTTTGCTGAGCAAATTACACTAGAGTGACTACTGTGAGCAGAACATTTTATTTACTTCAGGTGTGATACTCCTTTATTCCTTTATAATAATGTCAAAGGTAATAATAGGATGAACGTATGAATCGAAACACAAAAAGAAACAAAAACACACTAAACAAACCTGATGATTTCAAACAATTTCTGTTTTTGAGACAAGTCTATACCTTTACAAGATGTGAGTTTGGAATACAATATTTCGCACTGGAGTAAAACAAAACAATTAATCATTTGTCTTTTAAAGAAATATAGCTGTTTTACAAAAAATTCTAGAAATAACATCGATAGTCTGGACGATAACGCAACCCGAGAATAAACAGCATTTTAGGAAGTACGTCATGATTTTTAGAGTCATTTTTATGGTCGTAAAGAGTGGCCTTTAAATAGAGTAAAACCTTGAAATGATTGTGTTCTAGGGTAGAAAACACTTAAGAGGCAAGAACAAATCAAAACAGAATGAGGATCGTTAAGGATGGCAAAGATTAACAAGGACTGCAAATAATGAACTGGAAAAAACTAGGCTAGTTTTTTCGAGATGCGCAAACTGTGACATAGCTCCTTTAAAGCAAGTCATGTCCTTGAGCTTTTGTACTTAAGTTTTCTCATTAACTGTAGCGCCAACTGTAATGCCCGCATATGATACGAAAATGTAGCTGAGAGTTAGCTACTGATACTAACAACAATTTCAAATACAAGAATGAAGGGTTCACACAAGCTCCAAGCCAACTAACGTTCAAATATAACTACATCTGCCTGTTCATTACAATTTAAATTCATCATAAATTAGGCGCTTATGTGGCTTTTTAAATGACCTCGTGTCATTCTCTGTAATTAACATGTCATTACTTGCGTCAAATGCGGGATTTTTGTAATTTAACATATTTTAGTTGTCCACTGTTATTTTTTATTTATATCATAAACGATTTGATTGTTTTTGGATTTTTTTTCTTTAAAACTTTGTTGTTTTTTCTGTGATCCGATCCGTGATCCAGTCTGGTCCAATCCAAGTTTTGTTGACACCTTTCCAACTGCCACTTGAAATCTTTTTTCTGAGCTTGAGGTCACTGATACTTGTAATATGATCTTTCAAATTTTGGTGCCTTTCCAGGGCTGAATTCTGATCATTGTTACAGCCAGTTGTCGTGAAAGCAGTTTTCTCACTTGTCATCTTACAGATATCCCAATACATTTTTTCGTCTTCTTCTTTTAACCATGTGAATTCTTTCATTCAAGCTAGCAAGAAACCCCTCTTTTTTTGCGGGCTGTGATTCTGAATCTGCCATATTGCACTAGGCCCCAGAATGCCTCACAATTGTGCAGTAGTTCCCAAGCCTCTGCGAGGAGTTTGTATAGCAAGAGCAAGCTTGAGAAAGATTAAAACAAAAGGTGGTGCTGCAACAGTCAATTCAAAGGAGGGAATGTGGCAGGTTTGAGGGTTGAAAGATAAACTGAGAAAACAGAACAAAGATTCGGAAGTCTACTTTCATTCTCAAAAGATTTTTTTCGCAGATCTATTCAGGCTTAAAATAAGTCAGTAGTAGACGACCATCCTACATCATGTGCATCCAAGAGGACCTGTTCTTCTTGCCATTTTGGGTCCCTTTTCCATTTTTCAGCCAAACAGTGCGTCTCGGCCATGCATTTGCGTGCAAGGAAAAACCCTGTTGGATAATTGTTCTAATTTTCCAAGAGATATTGCTAGTTCTTGTGGACATTTTGAGTCATTACTCAGGGGTCCATAGAAAATTCCAATGAAGTATGAACAAGAGCAAACAGAAACCATGTCACACCACAGCTATTCAAATCTGTTTCCAGATTAATTTGCCAGTAGCAGGCGATGTCATTTTTAACAAGGAAGCAGAACTCCTCTGTCCCTACCTCCACAATCCTTTGATGTACAGTAAAGGTTGATGGCAGGATTTCGTGGTTATTATTGGAGTCATTTAGCTATGTCTCAGTAATTGCTACGACGTCCAGGTGCCCAATAGCAACGTGAGCTTGTAAGTCTAACTTCTTGTTAACAATACTGCAAGCAAAATTAAAATTGCTGTGTCTTTCAGTCACTACTCCACCACAAAGATTTGCAGAGCTAGGTCCTGGGTTTAGATCAACACTGTTCGATATAAGAAGAATTGTGTAAAATAAGTACTTGTTGAGGGACAAGGTGGCTCTTCCAAGCTTGGCTCAAGTCTTCCTTCTACTCCCAACTTTAATTACGCAGAGCCAAGTGAGTTAAGCCAGAATTTTGTCACCAAAGTGACATTTTAGGCGATAAATACAAACACATGTTGTCCATGGATGATTTAAATCCACACTAGGACTGTTTTGACGGATGAGAGAAGGTTTAGAGAATATATAAAAAAATAAATTTGAAGAGCTATCAGAATGCCTCTTGCCGCCATGTTGTGATGACCAAAAAAATCACAAGCAAACAGGGTTAGAGATGGGGTAAACAATCATTTGTTTCAAAGCAACGAAGCTAGTAGCACCCAAAAACTTGTGACGGGTGGGATGTTCTCACTAACAAGCAGTCAAAGGAATGATCTACTTAGTACAAAGATGACCATCTTAGAAACCTTTTCTTAACACACGTATTGCTGGGCTATCTGTTACAAAAATTCCAAACACATACTAATTAAACATTTTAAGGTGTGCATTAAGACACTTAATTACTATCATAAGCAAACAGACTCATAGATAGGGTAAACAATCATTTATTGCAAAGGTACAAAACTAGTAGCACCTGAAAACCCCAAACTCAATGGGAAAAATGGAAATGTTAGAGGGTAGGGGAGGGAGTGCTTATGATAGAATGGAGGATATTCGCAAGAATGAAAAGAAAGCTACTGAGAAAAGGGTGCATGCAAACATGCAAGTGTTAGTCAAAATGACCAAACAATTTTAGAACAATCTCATCGGTGATCTGCTCTATTCAGAAGCAAACCTCTAGGAACCTATGTATTCTTCATGTGGCACTTGCATGACAAGCTGTCTTATCACAAACTAACGCAACGGGAGTGGTACGATAATCATGTTAATATTACTGACATTGCAAAAAATATGATACAAAAGTAAGCTTATATCAATCGTCATTCACTGATAGCAGATAGGGTATTTTCCCTTTTGTACCAATGTATTACATGTATTTATTGCACTACAAAAGGAATCATTAATTGGTTGTTAAAACTTCTGGTTAATTTGTTGATTGGGGCAAAAGCTAATGGCTGCTTGTTTGTTTAGAGTATGTGTTACAATTTCTGGTTCATTTGTCATGCAAAGTGTTGAAAATACCAAAAATATGTATATACAGTGATGGCTGGTTCATTGTAGGTTGGTTTAGTGTAAAGGGCAACTGAAGGTCACCCAGAAATGCAAGTTCAGTGAAGAAATATTTTCACTTACCGTAGACAAAATTGTTATTCAGAGTAAACTATTTTTTTGCTAGTCTGAACAAAAATTTTGTGATTAGTGAAACGAAACCTTCTAGACGTTAGTGGCACTTTTTGGGTCTGGTAATTGTTGCTAATTGGGGAGTTTGTAGTACAATTGTTATAATTTTTGTCAGTTATCAATATTGTGTGCTTTTTTGTTTTTTAGATGTTTCTGAAATTAAATTAAAATAAAGCACAAATTATGTATATCAACAACTGATCGGTGAAATATCAGCAGACTTTCTTGAAAATTTTGTCTGAAATGAAACTTCACAAAGTTTCCTGACAATTCTTGAAATTATTTTGTTAGCCTGCAGAACAGGTGGATTAGCAGGACAGAGAGTGAAACGCAATACCTGAGCGCGAAGCACGAGACGAAAATATCCGCCTGTAGTCACACCATTATTTATGCTCTACAACCCCCTTGAAAATGATTGGTAAGAAAGGATGAGAGAGAACAAAACAATTCAATTTATTGGCATGCAAAAATGTCTCAGGTAACCAATTTACAAATGTATACATGACACAAAACAGTCAACAGACGTGAACATCTAAATTTAGCTAAATTTAAATCATGTGCTGCCAGAACAAACAAAGGAGGTATAAACCTAAACATCGAGCTCAGGAGAGGAAAAGCTTGAACAAATTAAGGATGTAAGAAACATAACTTTGATGACATAGAAGGGATCTCTAAGATTCTCAAAGTAACACTACAGCACAGTCTCTGGCGACGCCGGACAAAGCTAAATATGATCCATGGTATTAAATGAACAAGCCACATAACTTAACACAGTTTTAATCTAATAACCGGGCCTGGCATCACAATATAGAACGCAAGTAACCAACGTGATCACTGACATTTTCCCTCCAGAGCAAATAACTAAAAAGAGATAAAACATACATTTCTGCAATAGAACTAGTTGAGGCAAGACAAACCACACTTTATAATTCGGCACATGGTAAATTACAAAGGTGTCAAACTTTACAAAGCAGTAGATAACTGCTGAAACCATACAGATCATGCAGAGCTCTGACCTCTTAACAGACATCCGATGGCTCTACTCTACTTTTAAAAAAGTCTTCCTGATAACACAACAACATTAACCGTCCTCCAGAAACAAGCGAGGAGCAAAATAATAGGTCAAGAGGCTGGATTTTAGAAGAGAAAGGCAAATGTAGAAATGTCACAAGCCATAGGAGTCCGCGTAGACTTGTCACCCCAATTTAACACATTTTGTTTTTTCTCGCTACTGACGTCATGTGGCTTCAAGCAACCAATCAGCAAAATCCGTTCGCCAGGTGAGTGGTTGGAAGAGTATAAACAATGGTGTGACTACAGGCGGATTTTTTTGTCTCACGCTTCAACCTCATGGTCGCGCTCCACGCTCGTGTATTGCCTTTCGCTCTAGTGTTTTGCTCTCTGCCACGCTAATTCATCTGTTCTGCAGGCTAGAAATTTTGCTTGCATTGTTTATTTTGTTTGCATTATTTTTGCACAGTACTGTAGTATAGCTGTAGCATGTCTGCAACAATTTCTTTCGCATATCTTCCATCCTACCCAGGGGGTGTTAATCTGAAGTAAATATTTGTTTTTCTTGCCCCAGACCTTGTCAACCGTAACTCATTTTAAGTTCAGCATTTTGAAATAATTTAACCATTACAGACCTCACACTACATGTAGTTCAATAACTGTATTATTGCGTGCCTTTTCATTTGATTTCAGCCACTAAGTTCAGCATACCATGAACTTGCATCAAGTTACTCATGCAACAACCCTAGTGAGGTGCAGACAGTGGCAACAAAAAATGAAGAGACATTTAGAACAGTAAGTACTATGGCAGACTTAGGAATTTTATTGCAATTTGATGTGACACAATTTGATTATCAGAACTGTATTTACGAAAGTGAATTGGGGTATAGAAGTATTTTCAAACTCTCTGTCACATGTGTATAGTGCTTGTGGTTGTTCTTCGAGAATCTTCTAATAATCTGTAGTAGTGGTTGGTAGATTTAACTTTTGACAGTCTATATTGGGTGATTTCAGAAAATATCCATACCTACACCACAGACAGCTTTTTTTTTAATTCTAAGGGTAAGGGGGTTCTTTGAACTGGAAATCCAAAGGCATGGGGGTACTTACGATTGGAATTCCAAAGGCATGGGGAAGTTTCCAGAGGGGACAGACAAGAGTGTGAAAGCACAAACGAACTAGTGACACTGCTGACAACCATGGAAAACATGATATGAGACAAGTGTTGATCGATCAGACATGTGTTTGCATTCATTTACCCAATGCAAAGTATGTGCCAGTGATACACATCCACAAAGAAACTGCTATAATGGCATCTACACTGTAATCAGGTGAATATCATGCATAATGCACCTGTCATTGTTAATCCTGTGGGGGTGGGGGGAGGGTTGCAGGCATGAGGTAGGAATTTGATACCTGGGATGATCCCAGTCGGGCATTTGATCGCGCAAAGAGGCCCCAGGGTTGAGAAATTTGACTTTGAGGAAAAGATGCCTGGTGATACAATTCGGACATGGTTACAAAGTCTGTCTCTCACAGCGCAAGCTGGAGGGAAAGGTAAATTTTTATTTGTTTTCATCACTATTTATCTGACACTGAAGACTGCCATCTAATCAGATGTTGTCCATTTTGATAAAGTTCTCAACTTCAAGTATACATTTGATTGTAAAACTCATTGAAATCAAATTCCACCCTAAAAGTCAGTACAGTTTTATGTTAAATGGAGCTAGCGAGAACTTTTTTGTTTTTGATACTTTGATTGATGTCAGTTTACCCAACGTGGCAATTTTGACAAATCCCCACCCCCCCCCCCCCCTTGTGGGATTTACATTGATAAGTGCATAATATTGATGGGCATAATATTGATGGTAAATAAGGCAGGATTTGCCCGTGCATTTTCAAATTCCCTCTAGTACAAAACAATGAAAATGTTTATTTCTTTACTAGTAAAAATCAAAAACTTGTTGAAAAATTGTGACTGAAGAGTAGGAAGCTTTAGTTCCAAAGCAATTAGTCACGAATGCGTTCAACCATATTGATAGCAAATTTTGAGTCCTGTAGACAGTGGTTTGACTGACCGAAAATTATGAGCAAAAACTTCCAGGAAGATGGCAAAGCGTAATACCTCCCTCGCTGGAAGTTGTAGAGAGCCAAACAAGAAATTCCAGAGGGATGACATAAAAGACAGAAATCTGGAAGGGAGGAGGGGTTAAGGATTTCAGAATTTGAAAGGAATGGGAGTAGAGCATTTTGCAATTTCTGATAGCAAGAGGTTAGGTATGGATATTTTCTGGAATTGCCTATTAATGATGTTTAGCATTAATTTGGTTCATTAAAAAGTCTTCATGTGATCTTTGGACATTGTGGAGTCCTCTAGATGCCCTTCAAAAATGTTATAATGTCTGTGTCTTTAGGACGTTTGCATGTTTTCCCACCTTTGCGGGTGTCCTGTGAGAAAAAATTTGTATGCGTGCTGGTTTCAATAAAACCCAAACAAACTATATATTAGTAGAAAGCTTAATAAATGTAGTTTATGATAGAAATACAATTCAAGTGAGTTTCTCTTTTAGGAAGTGTCAGGAGCTAGTAATACGTGAAATGACCGAGGGTTCTTCTATTGAATTTATCGGCTATCGGATGCCAACACACAAGCAAAATGGCTTGACAGTCTTATTCACAAGGCATCAATCAACAAAAATGTGTCAGGCTTTTTCGATATTCTGATTGGTTGTCTAGATATCCACATCTAAAGTTGGAGTAGCTAAAAATATGCAAGACGTGTTGCGTAAATGGACACCACAGGAAAAATATGTTAAATATCCAAATTTTTCGACACACTTTCATTTGTCATTATCCCGGAAATGTTCTGGCGAAATTTCACGAAAATCCATCAAATATTTTTACCCTAAAAATTCACTCAAAGTGAGTTTATTCCTCCCAAAATCAAATGCGAGATTTTAGCTCGTAAAGGTTTGTAAACAACTCACGCCATGCCAGGAGATTATCTCGCCTTATGAAACCGCAAACCAGTGGAACAACAGGACCTCCTAGCGTCAATGAAAATGGATCAGGATTTCCCAGGAAGATCATCACGTTGTAACACATTTTCTATCTCGCTGTCGCATTGACGAGAAAGGCACTAAAATGGGTAAAGTTGCCAAAGTCAAAAGAACAAATAAACAATATAAACAATACCAAATAACATGAAATGTGAGCTCCAAGATGAGCATTTGCCATGAAAATTTTCCCTGGCAGTTTCACCATTTAAGCAATTATGACACCTTCCTAGTTTATTGACTTTATTTCAAAATGCATTTTTTCTAAATAACTCAGTCGCTTTTGAAATTTTTAATATTTTCTTATTGTAAACTTTAGATAAAATGACTAACTTAAATTTTGTTAAATCAAAGAAAAAACGATTTTTGTGCCCTTGAAGGTGGGAAGTAACCTTAGCCCATTGACGCCTACGTGACCATAACCACCCATGACGAGCCTTGGCCTTTGTTGTGCTTCTGATGTCATCACCTTTGCTCAAAATTGGCCACACCTAAACTCAAGTTCTGCAGCAGGAAAAGATCCAGTGATACCCAGATCAGGGTGATTGGGTCAATTGAGCATGAAATTTGCACAAAAATGCTTAGGAATTTGAGTGAAAAACTCAAAGCAAAATTTCGCTCAACTACACTTGGCTACTCCCTGCTAAGAATTTCCTGTCTTGATGATGCTTTCTCAGGAATTCTTCAACTGGAAGCAGGCCTAGTAGAAAAAAAAGATAATAAAAGAAACCAAAAAGCCTAAAGATGTGATTTGATTTGTACATGCCCAAGTAAAAATGTCATAAAACACGATGCTAGTGGAAGAAATTCATCCCCCCATGTTGCAAATGCCCTTTTGGGTAGATTAGAGCTAATGTAGCTCATAGAAATATCTATACAAATAAATATGTGAAAGATCATATAAAATTATTTGAACTGTGGAGAAAGATATGAAGACAGGATTGATCATTGCAGTTATGCACGCAACTTAAGCAGTTGTAAAATTAAAGTCTGAAAACAATTCGGGCCTGAACGGGATTCGTACCCATGACCTCTGCTATACCGGTGCAGTGCTCTACCAACTGAGCTATCAAGCCATTTGGGAGCTGGTCAGTATTTGAGTTCATAACATACCCGTAGATGATGAAGAATACAAATGAATATATGAAAGATCATATGTTTGAACTGCAGAGGAAGATATTCTTCATCATCTATGTGTATATTACAAACTCATATACTGACCAGTTCCCAGATGGCTTGATAGCTCAGGTGATAGAGAACTGTACCGGTATCGCAGAGGTCATGGGTTCAACTCCTGTTCAGGCCTGAATTTTTTTCAGGCTTAAATTTCACAACTGCTTCAGTTGTGTGCATACATGTAACTGCGATGATCAATCATGTCTTCAGAAATATCTATGCTGAAAATGTCAAAAATGTCAATAAAATGTGTTGTGCCAAAAATCTCCAGGTGTCAATGGGTTAAATATAGATTGTTTCTACTTACAATGCTAAGGTCAGATAATAATTTACTTGTGTCAGAAAGAGGAAAAAGAAGAGTCACCAATATCATTTCAGAAATAAAGGTTGCAGAAATATACCCTGATTTTAAAAATTGGCACAGCAAACTCAGAACGGTCTCCAACATTTTTAGTTCAAAATGTTTAAGATTAGTCAATAGAGGTAAACTTTCTTGTATAAGTGGGTTTGTTGCATTAATAATTCCAAATTTTGACATGTGTTTAATAAAATGTAACTGTTAAAGAGACATTTGAAGCTGTTGTACAGCTTAGCAAAAGGCTCCAAAAAGCAGCATTCAGTGGCATGAGGGGCCGAAATGTCAAAGTTTTAGTATTTGGAAATATAGAAGAACATAAGAGAAGTCTTCAACTGAAAGAAAAGAATGGGTCACCAGACTTCCAAGATTGCTAAATCTATGCAAAGTTGCTGCAGTGGTTACTAGTGCTATTCACAGTTGTTCATTTTATTACCTAAAGTGTGTACTGAATGCGTGGCAATTGTGAAGTGTACAGAAACAATTATTGTGGATATCTTTAGACAGTCCTATCTCTGTCAGTTTTGTATGCTTAATTGAAACTTTCTTCACTATTTGTCCTTGCATGGGTGGTATTATAAACTAACAATTCTTTAATTTTGTGTTTCAGGATTGCAATGTAGGTCTGGTTAAGCAAGTCGTAAGCTCATTGTACAAGAAAAACATCCTGAGGCTTACTAAGGTTCTTCTACATAATATTATGTAACCTTAAACTGTGTAGACTAGTTGCAACATAGAATAAGAAAAGGTCAAAATAGTTGGCAATTGAAAACTAAAAAAAGAAGTACCCCCAGGATTAGAAGATTATAAAAGAGCGCAACTAAGAAACATTTCATGACTTGGACATAATCTACAATACACAGAAAACCACTTTGATAGTGGAATGTGTTGGTATATTGCTGGCTTTTTATTCCCAAAAGAAACTCTTGTTTACATCTAATCCTTTGTGTTGTTGTCAAAAGATTGTTTTCTTTTGTTTTCAAAAGTAGTTTAGATGTTTTATCATAATTATTGTTCTCCGACCTTATCATTATGCAGATGTTAACATATTCTTTCAAGATCATAGAAGGGCATTTCATTATTATTAAGTGTTATTTCCCTTATGAGTACATTTAGCCATTTTTTAATTGCCGGTTTTCATGTGACGTCATCATTTTCCAAAACTGAAAATTTAGTTTCATCAAATGTAAGACTCTCCAATAACTTGACGTTTTACAACGTTTAAAGTGTATATGACATGAAAAATAATTTCTGCTTATTTGAAAGGCCTTTTTAAAATACAGCATTTTTCATTTTGTAAAGGAGCACATTTGAATTTCCAAGTTTATGTGTAGTGTGACATCAAATGGCGGCCTGAGAAGGCTCTTGCGTAGGTCGAAGGATGAGTCATCTCATAAGTTTTTGCTAACCGAACTGTTCTTTCTCTAGAAGAAGTGTTAATTTCAATGTGTTGGAGCTCCAGAGTAATAACTTTTCGTTTAAATAGCAAAACTCTATGACAGATGTTTCTGTTTCTTTACTGCCGCCATGTTTGTGTCCCTCTGTGAGGCAACAACATGGCATCTCCATACAAAGCTCTATAAATTTGGGTGAAACACTTCTCCAAATGATGCGCGAATGAAAACCGCACAGACCTCAATCTTGGCTAGGTTGTGTATATAACAATCATCCCTTGAGTTACTTTATTGAATGGTTATGATATTTAAACTTGGAAAATATTATTTTTCAAGTTGTAGTGGTGGAATGATTTCACTCCACTTCTTCACTCCTTCACCCCTTTACTGACCTTCCCTCCTTCACTCCTTCACTCCTTCACTCCTTCACTCCTTCACTCCTTCACTCCTTCACTCCTTCACTCCTTCACTCCTTCACTCCTTCACTCCTTCACTCCTTCACTCCTTCACTCCTTCACTCCTTCACTCCTTCACTCCTTCACTCCTTCACTCCTTCACTCCTTCACTCCTTCACTCCTTCACACCTTCACCCCTTCACTCCTTCACCCTTTCACTCCTTCACTTCCCGTTAGGCATTTGGAAACCCAGGGGGGGGGACTCCCATATGAAACAGCAAGGGATGCTTGTCGGAAAATATGAATTTAATTCCTAAGGGAGACTGATGGGCACGTTGCTTGAGCTTCATTAGACCCCGAAAAGATACCACTCAAAACCGAAGAGGTTCAATCACTAGCCACTGTTCAAGAAAGGATCCTGCGTGCACTTGTAGACCCGACTCGCGTACTCAAGAGATCAGCAAAAATCAAGCCTGACAACAGAAATTAAATGAGAGCGTTTCTTTTATTATCATTTCCTCGAGTGCACCCTAAAGGATACTTTGACAGCTAAAAATGGTGATGTTTCGTCATCAACACCCCAAGTGAGACCAGAATCCTTGATTTGTACCGAGAAGATGAGCATTCCCGACATTTTCATATTGGAGTCTCCCCGGGTTTCAAACATCAGCCGTCTAAGGTCGTTTTTACAGTCGCTTGCAGCCTGTCAAGTTAGTTATTTTCGAGAGGTAGAAGGTAACGATTTTTTCATTGTAAGGAAAATACTCATGGTTCTTCCTTAGTAATTCAATTCAGGGAAAGTCTTTATGGTTTTTCCTTCACAAACCTACGTGATATTGTAAGTTCGAAAGCAATCGATATAAACGAATGATTAAAGGCTCCAGACAATTTTTCTACCGCAAGAAACAGAAAGACAAATGCTACCTTTCGGTAGATGATTTCTCAACAGAAAAAGAAAAAACAATGAAGAAGAAAAGGAAAAATAATCATTAGCCACCACCAGGATTCGAACTCCCAATGTCTTGCCTGGCGAGCCAGCGCTTATCATATTGTGCTAACTGTAAATAAGTTACCTGAGAGCTAAAATATTAATTATTTATTTACGTACCACAGGCTCAAGTGTTTCGCTCAGTCTTTACCTCACTTTTGACCAAACAAAATGATCTTGCTGTTTTTGACTACAGCACAAGGAAGACATGTACAGATACATACAATGTAAAACGTCTAAGCAGGCACGAGTAACAAATAGTTTCTTAACATTGAACTTTTCATTTTGCAAATATCACAACACACCCCTGAATGAAAAAACGCTTTATGAGCTTGTTCAAAAGCTAGACTGCCTTCACATCACTAGTAGTTCCTTAATGAGCAATGCCTCACTACACCCTTTCTTAATTTATTTTCCAAGTTCAGTGGCTCACAGCCACTTTGATTGTGGGATAATGCAATTATTCCATAATCTCATATAGTCGGCGATTATCTTGAAGTTATAATAATTATGAGAAAAACATATAAAATTAGATAAAGGAATAATGTAGAAAGACAAATACTGTAAAGACTCATGTATAAGCCGCATCTTTTTGCTCAAGTTTTGGGCCAAAAATCATGGGTGTGGCTTATACACCAGACTGTTGCCACCTTATCTTGTGTTTAAACAAAAGACACTTCCTAAGAACTTGAACTTTCCCAAAGAGGTTGTTGGGTACTAAATGAAGTAAGGTACTAAATGACTGTGTGGTTACCTAGCAAATGTTTTGCATCATTCTCCTGTGTTTTATTTTCATTCAAATTCCGTTGTTTTCATTCCAACTGTGGGCTTTAGCAATGAAGACAACTGTTGTCAGTCACAGGGAGTAGGGAAATTGATTAAAGAGAAGCTTTTAAAAGGTATTTTCAGAGTTGATTAACTTATTAATGTCACAGCAAATATACAACATTAGATTTCGTCAAGTTTATTGCTAACATCTGCGAACAAACAAACAACTTTTTTTACAAGAGTTCTTTTTTGGAGTTCTTGTTTTCTTGAAAATCATGCTTGAAAGTTGGGGGTGTGGCTTGTACATGAGTGTGGCTTATACACAACTCTTAAGGTAGTAAAATCAAAGGAGACCTATGGCCAAACTTGTGGATTAAGTAATCTGGAGATGAAGTATGTTCGTGGACTTGCAATTATTGGTGGATTATTAAATGCTGTTAAAACAAGCGGGTTTGTACCATGCAAGGTCACACTTACCTCACAAAGTGTGGGCTTTTGTTGCACACACATTACAAAGACATACATCCAGAATAGCTGAGGTGGCAAAATTGCAGCTGAACATGGAGTGGTAAAGACTAAGGGTTCTTGGGTCACAGTCAAAGGACACTCCTGCCAACAAAAAGCCACAGAGTACTCTCTCTCCACATAACATACATCAAAATAAGTAGCCTTATTTGCAAACATTTTCAGTGTTGATACAAAAAATCTGTCGACCTATAAATACGTGTTCCAACAAGCTTATAGGGGATTTCTTTACCTTTGTTATCTTTTCAATCAGAAAGCAAAAGTATAAACAAAAGCCAGGGTAAAAATCATTTAAGCTTATCAAAATCAAGTATTTGGGAACTTTTTACCAAGTTTATCTGCATTTCACATCCCACTCAGAGTTCAGATCAATGTACTAAAATAAGCAAGACAAGTATAGAGAACACAACTTTAATCTAAACTTAACTCGATGTCAGTTGAACATGGACAACTCAACATGAAAGTGCTATAAACTGCAAAGCTGTGAACAAAGGTTTGCTTGATTGAACGTTGGATCTCACAGGAGATCTAATCAGCCAAACTTGGAAAGTAAAACGATAATAAGTCAAAGACTACTGCAAGGCTGACACAGCGTCGTATATTTAAAACAATATTTCGGCTGGCCTCAGGTTTAGATGTTACTAAATTATAAAAATGAAATTACAATATTATATAACAGTGCCGATGTTTGTACTGTTTTCAATGGCTGTTTCATTCATTAAAAATAGTTCGTTTCGCTCATATAAGTTCATTAAGGTCGTTCGCTAAGACACATTCTCATCAAAGCTTACCACATTAACATGAGATTTACTCATTTTCAGGTCCCTTTCCAGCAAACAAATGCTCATATCCTGGTCATTTTTTACGTCTGGACGACTCAAATGCTCCTGAAATTCAGCCTTCAAGTTGGCCATAGTACTAATTCCAACATTTGAAGTCAACTCCACTTCACTTTGGCAAAACACCTAATATTATTGTCATGTAAAAGCTACAAAATCATCAATTTCAGGCTGGCAAGATGCACGCTTTGAATAGTAACCGTGCAGCTGCACGGTTACTATTCCAATATGGCGTCGGGCTCGATTACTATTCCAACATGGCATTGGGCTCGGGCGTTCTCGTTTGGGCCGACTAATTACAAACACTGTCTACACCTGAGTGAGTGAGTGAGTGAGTGAGTGATACATTTGCATATCGGAGTCCCCACAACAAACACGTCCCTACGCTTTGTGTATCCACAAGTTTAAAAATAAGAAAAATGAACTGGTTTCAGCTGCGAATGTATCAAATTAAAAAATAAAAAATGCAAATGACTGCAATGAGAGAAGCCTCGTAGCTTTAGCGATTTCAGGAGGGAATTGATGCACAAACTATATATCCCCACTGATCCATTCCTGCCAGTTGTTCAGCAT